>NC_092039.1:46215386-46515386 GCF_003086295.3 Arachis hypogaea | reverse complement strand
GGGCAAAGTATGAACTATCATATATTGCTGGAAAGCCCAGGATGTCTACTTTCCAACGCCGTTGAGAGCGCGCCAATTGGGCTTCTGTAGCTCCAGAAAATCCACTTCGAGTGCAGGGAGGTCAGAATCCAACAGCATCTACAGTCCTTTTTGGTCTCGGAATCAGATTTTTGCTCAGGACCCTCAATTTCAGCCAGAAAATACCTGAAATCACAGAAAAACACACAAACTCATAGTAAAGTCCAGAAAAGTGAATTTTAGCTAAAAACTAATAAAAATATACTAAAAACTAACTAGATTATACTAAAAACATACTAAAAATAATGCCAAAAAGCATACAAATTATCCGCTCATCACAACACCAAACTTAAATTGTTGCTTGTCCCCAAGCAACTAAAAATCAAAATAGGATAAAAAGAAGAGAATATACTATAGACTCCAAAATATCAAGGAAACATAGCTCCAATTAGATGAGCGGGACTAGTAGCTTTTTGCCTCCGAACAGTTTTGGCATCTCACTCTATCCCTTGAAGTTCAGAATGATTGACATCTATAAGAACTCAGAACTCAGATAGTGTTATTGATTCTCTTAGTTGAGCATAATGATTCTTGAACACAGCTAGTGTATGAGTCTTGGCTGTGGCCCAAAGCACTCTGTCTTCCAGTATTACCACCGGATACATACATGCCACAGACACATAATTGGGTGAACCTTTTCAGATTGTGACCCAGCTTTGCTAGAGTCCCCAATTAGAGGTGTCCAGGGTTCTTAAGCACACTCTTTTTGCCTTGGATCACAACTTTATTTCTTTCTTTTTCTTTTTCTTTTCTTCTTCTCTTTTTTTTTCGAAAAAAATTTTTTTTTTGTATCCACTGCTTTTTCTTGCTTCAAGAATCAGTCTAATGATTTTTTAGATCCTCAATAACAGTTCTCTTTTTCCTCATTCTTTCAAGAGCCAACAATTTTAACATTCTCAAAACAACAAATTCAAAAGACATATGCACTGTTCAAGCATTCATTCAGAAAACAAAAAGTATTGTCACCACATCAAACTAATTCAACTAGTTTCAAGGATAAATTTCGAAATCCTGTACTTCTTGTTCTTTTGTGGTTAAAGCATTTTTCATTTAAGAGAGGTGATGGATTCATAGGACATTCATATCTTTAAGGCATAAAATTTCAATTTTATTAATTATGAATTAAGAACAAGACTCAAAGATAAATATAAGATGAGACTAAAAATAAAAATAGAAAACAAAACAAAAGAAAAAAAAACGCAAAAACATAGGCTCCTAATGATAGAGGTTTTCACAGAGTTAGGACTCAACAACCTTGATTTTGAGAAGTGGATGCTCCCTCAGCTTGAGAGGAGAACTTTTGGCGTTTCATCTCTTGGAGTTCACGCCCCTGCTTCTCTTGTTCCTTCAGCAATTTGCAGAGCATGCAGTTCTGATTCTGCTGTTCTTCCTTCAGTTGCTCCATAGTCTCTTGCAACTTGGTGATAGATGCTTCTAGGTTGGTCCAGTAGTCAATTCTTGGGAATTGAGGGAGGAATTCCTGCGCCCTCCTCTTGATAGAGTTGTTTTGCACTTGTCCTTCCATTGACTTCTTGGTGATTGGGTGTTCAATGGGTATGAACTCATCTACTCCCATCTTCACCCCAGCCTCTTTACAGAGCAAGGAGATCAGGCTTGGATAAGCCAATTTGGCTTCAGTGGAATTCTTATTTGCAATTGTGTAGATCTCACAAGCAATCACATGATGGACCTCCACTTCTTTTCCAAGCATAATGCAATGAATCATCACTGCTCTCTTGATGGTGACCTCAGAACGGTTGCTAGTGGGCAATATGGAACGCCCAATAAAGTCTAGCCACCCTCTTGCAATTGGTTTGAGGTCTCCCCTCTTGAATTGGTTTGGGACACCCTTTGAATTGGTTATCCACTTAGTCCCAGGGAGGCATATGTCCTCTAGAACTTGATCCAACCCTTTATCTACTCTCACCATCCTCCTATTGAAGGAATCAGGATCATCTTGCAGTTGAGGTAGTTTGAAGATTTCTCTTATTTTGTCCAGATGGAAGTACATAACTTTCCCTCTGACCATGGTTCTGTAGGTATGGTAAGCAGTTACAGTCATTCTTTGCTTATCTGTTAGCCACAGATTAAAGTAGAATTCCTGAACCATGTTCCTTCCAACCTTTATTTCAGGATTGGTTAGAACTTCCCATCCTCTGTTTTGAATTTGCTCTTGGATCCCCGGATGTTCATCTTCTTTCAGATCAAATTTAACTTCCGGGATCACTGACCTCAGACCCATTATTTTGTGATAATGGTCTTCATGTTCTTTGGTTAAGAACTTCTCTTGATTCCAAAGATTCTTTGGATTATTCTCTTTCTTTCCTCTTAAATTGGTTTGTTTTCCTTTAGGAGCCATGATCTTGATGAATCTTGGCTTAGTGATCACGGAAAAGCACACCAAACTTAGAGGTTTGCTTGTCCTCAAGCAAAAAGAAAAGAAAGAAGAGAAGAGAGAGAGAGAGGAAGAGGAAATTCGAATGGTGTGGGGAATGAGGGGTGGCAAACGTTTATTTATAGAGTGGGGGGGAGAGATTTTCGAAAAAAAGAAAAATTTGAAAGGAGATTTGAGGAGATATGGAAAGAAATTGAAAGAAGGGTGAGTTTTTTTTTTTTTTGAATAAAATTTGGGAATAATTTGAGAGATTTGAAGAGTGGTTTTAGATATTTGAAAATTTGAAAGTGAATAATGAGAGATTGAAATGTATTTTTGTAGAAAAATATGGGTGAGAAAAGGAAAGTTTGAAAAAATCTGATTTGAAAACAAAATTGTGGTCCCCCCACCTTTCTGGCGTTAAACGCCCAGAATGGCACTCATTCTGGCGTTTAACGCCCAATTGGCACCCCTTTTGGGCGTTTAACGCCCAGCCAGGTGCCCTGGCTGGCGTTAAACGCCAGAAATCCTTTAGCACTGGGCGTTTTTCTGAACGCCCAGGATGCTGCACACCTGGCGTTAAACGCCCAGAATGGTGCCCATTCTGGCGTTTAACGCCCAAAATGGCACCATTCCTGGCGTTAAACACCCAGAATGGTACCCATTCTGGCGTTTAACGCCCAAAATGCCCCTTACTGGCATTTTTTCGCCAGTAAGCTCTTTTTCTCTGCTTTTTGAGCTGAATCCTTCTGTAACTCTGTGAATTCCTTCATTTTTGATACTTGCCTTTGTAAGAACAAATCATACAACCTACTAATGACTGGGTTGCCTCCCAGCAAGCGCTTCTTTACTGTCTTTAGCTAGACCTTCACTGAGAATCACTCAAGTCTCAGTTTTGAGCATTCCTGCTCAAAGTTTCCTTCAAGATAATGCTTGATTCTCTGTCCATTAACAATGAACCTTTTGTCGGAATCAGTATCCTGAAGCTCAACATATCCATATGGTGACACTCCTGTAATCACATACGGACCCCTCCACCGGGATTTGAGTTTTCCTGGAAACAGTCTGAGCCTAGAGTTGAAGAGCATAACTTTTTGTCCTGGCTCAAAGACTCTGGTTGACAACTTCTTGTCATGCCATTTCTTTGCCTTTTCCTTATAAATTTTTGCATTTTCAAAGGCATTGAGTCTGAACTCCTCTAGCTCATTTAGCTGGAGCAATCTTTTTTCACCAGCTAACTGTGCATCCATGTTTAGGAATCTGGTTGCCCAGTAGGCTTTATGTTCCAGTTTCACAGGCAAATGACAGGCCTTCCCATACACCAGTTGGTATGGAGAGGTTCCTATAGGAGTCTTGAATGCTGTTCTGTATGCCCACAGAGCATCATCCAAACTCTTTGCCCAATCCTTTCTTCGGGCTATCACAGTCCGTTCCAGGATTCTTTTTAGCTCTCTGTTAGAGACTTCAGCTTGCCCATTTGTCTGTGGATGATACGGAGTTGCCACTTTGTGGCTAATTCCATATCTAACCATAGCAGAGTATAGCTGTTTGTTGCAGAAACGAGTGCCCCCGTCACTGATTAGCACTCTGGGAACACCAAATCTGCTGAAGATGTGTTTCTGGAGGAATTTCAGCACATTTTTGGTATCATTAGTGGGTGTAGCAATTGCTTCTACCCACTTAGATACATAGTCCACTGCCACCAGAATGTAAGTGTTTGAGTATGATGGTGGGAATGGCCCCATGAAGTCAATTCCCCATACATCAAACAATTCTATCTCTAATATCCCTTGTTGAGGCATGGCATATCCATGAGGCAGGTTACCAGCTCTTTGGCAACTGTCACAGTTACGCACAAACTCTCGGGAATCTTTATAGAGAGTAGGCCAGTAGAAGCCACATTGGAGGACTTTAGTGGCTGTTCGCTCACTTCCAAAATGTCCTCCATATTGTGATCCATGGCAGTGCCATAGGATCCTTTATGCTTCTTCTCTGGGTACACATCTGCGGATCACTCCGTCAGCACATCTCTTAAAGAGATATGGTTCATCCCAGAGGTAGTACTTGGCATCTGAAATTAATTTCTTTCTTTGCACGTAGCTGTACTCCTTGGGAATGAACCTCACAGCTTTATAATTTGCAATATCTGCAAACCATGGAGCTTCCTGAATGGCAAAGAGTTGCTCATCTGGGAAAGTCTCAGAAATCTCGGTAGAAGGAAGGGACGCCCCAGCTACTGGTTCTATTCGGGACAGATGATCAGCTACTTGGTTCTCTGTCCCTTTTCTGTCTCTTATTTCTATATCAAACTCTTGCAGAAGCAACACCCATCTTATAAGCCTGGGTTTTGAATCCTGCTTTGTGAGTAAGTATTTAAGAGCAGCATGGTCAGTGTACACAACCACTTTGGACCCCACTAGATAGGATCTAAACTTGTCAATGGCATAGACCACTGCAAGTAACTCTTTTTCTGTGGTTGTGTAGTTCTTCTGTGCGTCATTTAGAAGACGGCTGGCATAGTAAATGACGTGTAGAAGCTTGTTATGCCTCTGTCCCAACACTGCACCAATGGCATGGTCACTGGCATCACACATTAGTTCAAATGGTAATGTCCAATCTGGTGCAGAGATGACTGGTGCTGTGACCAGCTTAGCTTTCAAGGTCTCAAATGCCTGCAGACACTGTGTGTCAAACACAAATGGTGTGTCAGCAGCTAACAGGTTACTCAAAGGTTTTGCAATTTTCGAAAAATCCTTTATAAACCTTCTGTAGAATCCTGCATGCCCCAGAAAGCTTCTGATTGCCTTAACATTGGCAGGTGGTGGTAATTTTTCAATTACCTCTACCTTTGCCTTATCCACCTCTATTCCCCTGCTTGAAATTTTGTTCCCAAGGACAATTCCTTCAGTCACCATAAAGTGACATTTCTCCCAGTTTAAAACCAGGTTAGTCTCTTGGCACCTTTTCAAGACAAGTGCTAGGTGATTAAGACAGGAGCTAAATGAGTCTCCATATACTGAAAAGTCATCCATGAAGACTTCCAGAAATTTTTCTACCATATCTGAGAAGATAGAGAGCATGCACCTCTGAAAGGTTGCAGGTGGATTGCACAGACCAAAAGGCATCCTCCTGTAGGCAAACACGCCAGAAGGGCAAGTGAATGCTGTTTTCTCTTGGTCCTGAGGATCTACTGCAATTTGGTTGTAGCCTGAATAGCCATCCAAAAAGCAGTAATAATCATGGCCAGCTAGTCTTTCTAGCATTTGGTCTATGAATGGTAAAGGGAAATGATCCTTTCTGGTGGCTGTATTGAGCCTTCTGTAATCAATACACATGCGTCACCCTGTGACTGTCCTAGTAGGAACCAGTTCATTTTTTTCATTATGAACCACTGTCATGCCTCCCTTTTTGGGAACAACTTGGACAGGGCTCACCCAGGGGCTATCAGAAATAGGATAAATAATCCCAGCCTCTAGTAATTTAGTGACTTCTTTCTGCACCACCTCCTTCATGGCAGGATTTTGCCTCCTCTGTGGTTGGACCACTGGTTTGGCATTATCCTCCAATAGGATCTTGTGCATGCATCTAGCTGGGCTAATACCCTTAAGATCACTTATGGACCACCCAAGAGCTGTCTTGTGTGTCCTTAGCACTTGAATCAGTGCTTCCTCTTCCTGTGAATTTAAAGCAGAGCTTATAATCACTGGGAAAGTGTCACCCTCTCCCAGAAATGCATATTTCAGGGATGGTGGTAGTGGTTTGAGTTCAGGCTTGGGAGGCTTATCCTCCTCCTGAGGAATTTTCGAAAATTCCTTTGCCTCCTCTAGTTCTTCTTGATCAGGTTGAGCATCTTTGAAGATGTCCTCAAGTTCTGATTCTAGGCTTTCAGCCATATTGATCTCTTCTACCAAGGAGTCAATAATGTCAGCGCCCATGCAGTCATTTGGTGTATCTGGATGCTGCATAGCTTTTACAGCATTCAGCTTGAACTCATCCTCATTGACTCTCAAGGTGACTTCCCCTTTTTGTACATCAATGAGAGTTCGTCCAGTTGCTAGGAAGGGTCTTCCTAGAATAAGAGTTGCACTCTTGTGCTCCTCCATTTCCAGCACCACAAAGTCAGTTGGAAAGGCAAATGGCCCAACCTTGACAATCATGTCCTCAATTATGCCTGATGGGTGTTTAATGGAGCCATCAGCAAGTTGGAGGCATATCCGGGTTGGTTTGACTTCTCCAGTCAACCCAAGCTTTCTGATAGTGGATGCAGGTATTAGATTGATGCTTGCTCCAAGATCACATAGAGCTGTCTTGGTGCAAGCACCTTCTAATGTGCATGGTATCATAAAGCTCCCTGGATCTTGAAGCTTTTCTGGTAAGCTCTTTAATATGACTGCACTGCATTCTTCAGTGAGAAACACTTTTTCAGTTTCTCTCCAATCCTTCTTATGACTTAAGATTTCTTTCATGAATTTAGCATAAGAAGGTATTTGCTCAAGTGCCTCTGCAAACGGAATCTTTATTTCAAGAGTCCTTAGATAGTCTGCAAAGCGGGCAAATTGCTTATCCTGTTCCGCTTGGCGGAGTTTTTGAGGATAAGGCATCTTGGCTTTATATTCTTCAACCTTAGATGCTGCAGGTTTATTCCTTACAGAAGTGGTTGAAGAAGCCTTGTTAGAGGGATTACTGTCAGCACTCTCAGGTGTCTGATTCTCCCCAGGCGTCTGAACGCCAGGATTGGGTGGAAATTGGGCGTTTAACGCCAACTTTTCCTCCTTTTCTGGCGTTTGAACGCCAGAACTGGGCAAGGAATGGGCGTTTAACGCCAGCTTTCCTTCCCTTTCTGGCGTCTGAACGCCAATGACATTCCTCTCTGGGCTCTTACTGTCCTCAGAGGGATTTTGAACAGTGGTTTGGTTGTCCTCTGTTAATTGTTCCTTGTTTGGCTTTTTACTCTTTTGAGCAGTGTTATTCAGGGTCTTCCCACTCCTCAATTGAACTACTTGACATTCCTCTGTTATCTGTTTAGATATTTGCTGTTTTGCTTGATTTAACTGCAGTTCTATGCTCTTGTTAGCAACTTTAGTTTCATGGAGCATCTCTTTAAAGTCTGCTAACTGTTCTGTCATCAGGAGCAATTGCTGATTAAGCTCAGTTATCTGTTCTTGAGGACTAGGGTCAGTGACTACTGCCATGACTTCCTCTTTTGGAGAGAACTCATTGCTAGAGTACAAATATTGGTTTCTAGCAACAGTGTCTATAAGCTCTTGAGCTTCTTCAATTGTCTTCCTCATGTGTATAGATCCACCAGCTGAGTGGTCTAAAGACATCTGAGCTTTTTCTGTAAGCCCATAGTAGAAAATGTCTAACTGTACCCACTCTGAAAACATTTCAGAGGGACATTTCCTTAGCATACTTCTATACCTCTCCCAGGCATTATAAAGGGATTCATTATCCTCTTGTTTAAAGCCTTGGATGTCCAGCCTTAGCTGTGTCATCCTCTTAGGAGGGTAAAAATGATTCAGGAATTTGTCTGACAACTGTTTCCATGTCTTTATGCTTGCTGTAGGTTGGTTATTCAACCACCTTTTAGCTTGATCTTTTACAGCAAATGGAAACAATAATAGTCTGTAGACATCCTGATCTACCTCTTTATCATGTACTGTGTCAGCAATTTGTAAAAACTGTGCCAGAAACTCAGTGGGTTCTTCCTGTGGAAGACCGGAATACTGGCAATTTTGCTGCACTATGATAATGAGTTGTGGATTTAGTTCAAAGCTGCTTGCTTTGATGGGAGGTGTACAGATGCTACTCCCATATGCAACTGTAATGGGGTTAGCATATGACCCCAGAGTCCTTTTGGACTGATTAATCCCACTTAAGTCCATAATGGACAAAAGGGAAATGATAATGATTGCAAGGAGATAAATTTTGTTTTTTTTTTTTGAATTTACGAAAAAAATAGAATAAAACAAAATAAAATTAAAATAAAAATTCAAAAATCAAAAAGAAAATAAGATCAAAGCAAATTGAAAACTGAATCAATGAGTTAATTAAAAAGATTTTGAAGATAGCAATTAGAAAGATATGATTGAAAAATTTTTATGAAAAAGATTTGATTTTGAAAAGAGGAAAGAGAAAAACACAAAAAGACACCAAACTTAAAACTTTTAGAAAATCAAACACACAGTTTTCGAAAATTTTTAAGGGAAAAACACAAAGAGGACACCAAACTTAGAATTTTTATAAATCAAAAAGGGACTAAGAACATGCAAAAATCGAAAATTAAAAGAAAAACAAAAGCATGCAATTGACACCAAACTTTAAATATGAAACTAGACTCAACTAAAAGACTCTAAACCAACAAAAATAAAACAGTCCTAATCTAAGCAACAAGATAAGCCGTTAGTTGTCCAAACTCAACAATCCCCGGCAACGGCGCCAAAAACTTGGTGCACGAAATTGCAATCACACTTTTGCAATCCCGCACAACTAACCAGCAAGTGCACTGGGTCGTCCAAGTAATACCTTGCGTGAGCAAGGTTCGATCCCACGGAGATTGTCGGCTTGAAGCAAGCTATGGTTATCTTGTAAATCTTAGTCAGGATATCAAAAACTATCAGGATTGATTGTGAAAAGCTAAAGAACATGAAATGATTACTTGTTTTGCAGTAATGGAGAATAGGTTGAGGTTTGGAGATGCTCCATCTTCTGAATCTCTGCTTTCCTACTGTCTTCTTCTTCAAACACGCAAGTCTCCTTCCATGGCAAGCTGTATGTAGGGTTTCACCGTTGTCAATGGCTACCTCCCATCCTCTCAGTGAAAACGATTGCATATGCTCTGTCACAGCACGCGGAATTCATCTGTCGGTTCTCGGTCAAGCCGGAATAGAATCCAGTGATTCTTTTGCGTCTGTCACTAACGCCCCGCCTGCTAGGAGTTTGAAGCTCGTCACAGTCATTCAATCATTGAATCCTACTCAGAATACCACAGACAAGGTTTAGACCTTCCGGATTCTCTTGAATGCCGCCGTCAGTTCTAGCTTATACCACGAAGATTCCGATTAAAGAATCCAAGAGATAACTACTTAATCTAAGGTAGAACAGAGGTGGTTGTCAGGCACACGTTCATAGTTGAGAATGATGATGATTGTCACGGATCATCACATTCATCCGGGTTGAGAACAAGTGTTATCTTAGAATGAAAGCAAGCATGATTGAATGAGAAACAGTAGTAATTGCATTAATCCATCAAGACACAGCAGAGCTCCTCACCCCCAACCATGGGGTTTAGAGACTCATGCCGTGGAAAGTACACAAAGAAAGGTGTAAAGTGTCATGAGGTACAGATACAATGTCAAATGATCCTATTAATAGTAAACTAGTAGCCTAGGGTGTACAGAAATGAGTAAATGACGTAAAAATCCACTTCTGGGTCCACTTGGTGTGTGCTTGGGCTGAGCAATGAAGCATTTTCGTGTAGAGACCTTTTCTGGAGTTAAACGCCAGCTTTCATGCCAGTTTGGGCGTTTAACTCCAAGTTTCATGCCATTTCCAGCGTTTAACGCTGGAATTTCTGAGGCTGATTTGCCACGCCGGTTTGGGCCATCAAATCTTGGGCAAAGTATGGACTATCATATATTGCAGGAAAGCCCAGGATGTCTACTTTCCAACGCCGTTGAAAGCGCGCCAATTGGGCTTCTGTAGCTCCAGAAAATTCGCTTCGAGTGCAGGGAGGTCAGAATCCAACAGCATCTGCAGTCCTTTTTGGTCTCGGAATCAGATTTTTGCTCAGGACCCTCAATTTCAGCCAGAAAATACCTGAAATCACAGAAAAACACACAAACTCATAGTAAAGTCCAGAAAAGTGAATTTTAGCTAAAAACTAATAAAAATATACTAAAAACTAACTAGATTATACTAAAAACATACTAAAAACAATGCCAAAAAGCATACAAATTATCCGCTCATCAGTGAGTTGCTGCTATGAATTCATCAATGATGTCACATTGGAATATGGAGTGATCTTCTGGGGGGTGCTTCATAGCTTCATCTAGTTTGAAGCTCACTGTTTTGCCATCTACCTCAAAGGAATAGGTTCCCGAAAAGGCATCCAGCTTGAATTTCGAAGTCTTCAAAAACATTCTTCCAAGCAGGATTGACGAAGGTCTCCCTGAGTCATTTTGGGGCATCTCCAAGATATAGAAGTCAATGGGAAACGTGAGCCCTTTATTGCTCACTAACACATCTTCAGCAATTCCAACCACTGTGATAATGCTTTTAACTGCTAAAACAAAATGAGCTGCCGACCTTTTTAAGGGAGGGAGCCTTAAAGCATTATATATAGACAAGGGCATAATACTCACGCACGCTCCTAAATCACACACACAGTCAGAAAATATCACACCTCCAATGGTGCAGTTAACCATGTATGGGCTTGGATCACTACATTTTTTAGGTATATTTTCCATTAAAGCAGATATAGAACTACCTAAAGGAATAGTTTTTAATTCATTAATTTTATCTTTATGTATGCACAATTCTTTTAGAAACTTTACGTATTTAGGTACTTGCTGAATAACATCAAAAAGGGGAACAGTTACCTCAACCTTTTTGAAGATATCTACCATTTTAGGATCAAGTTCCATATGCTTTCTGGATCTCTGCTACCTAAAGTTGTTATTGTTATTCTACCTCTGGTTTTCATTATTATCTCTGCCTCCTCTGTTATGATTGTCCCTCCAACCCTGGTTGGAGTTATCCTGCCATCCATGGTTGTAGCTACCACCTTTATTGTACCCTTGATTGGGGCGATCATAAAAGTTATGAGTGGCTGCCACAGTGTTGTCTTCCTGTTGGAGTTGCGGGCATTCATCAGTATAATGACTGTAATCGGCACAGATCCCGCATACTCTTTGTGGAACCAACTGTTGGCTTTGCTGTGGCGGAGAAGGTTGAGCTTGTTGTTGACTCAACTGCATCTGCTTCAGTAAGTTGGTCATTTCGCATATACTCTGGGTTAGAGCAGTAGTCTCTTTGCTAGAGGATACCTCTGCAACATCTCTTAAAGGATAGAGTAAAGAATTAATTAGAAAAATAGTGTTGCAAGTACAGTTCTTGACCAACTTTTTTTCTACCTATGATTCCTAGTAGATTCAGCTAAGTCACTGATCAATTGCCATGCCTCATCAGTAGTCTTATATTTTTTCATAGACCCATTGCTAGCACCTTCCAATGGGATCTTATCTTGAGGCTTTAGGCCCCGTGTAAAGTAGCCGAGCAATACTATCTTGTCAATCATATGGTGGGGACATGCTTCCAGAAGATTATTGAAGTGCTCCCAATATTCGTAGAGAGTCTCAGATTCGTCCTGAACAATCATGGAAATGTCTTTCCTCAGTTTATCGGTAACCTTAGCTGGAAAGAATTTCTCCAAAATTCTCTTCTAAGCGTATCCTAGTTAGAAACAGTTGCTCCGGATTGAGTGTAGTACCACTCTCTTACCTTTCCCTCAAGAGAGAACGGGAAGGTTTTTAACAGAATAGAAGTTTTATCAACACCATCACGCTTAACAGTAGAACAAGCTGTCTGAAAATCCCTCAGAGAGGACTAACCGACGCCGAGCTTGCCTTATACGTGAAATAGTTCTTTCAATCTCAGGGTCAAATACTGGCAAGCTTGGATCAAGAAGTGAACGCGTCATTCAATGAAAGAAACATGCAGCTCATAGTAGCAAAATAAAAAGAAAAATGTAATTAAATAAATTCCAATCAATAAATTAGCACACTATTGCAACTCCCTGGCAACGGCGCCAAAAATTGACGTAAGCGAAAATCGGCAGATTAAGAATTAATTAGAAAAATGGCGTTACAAGTACAGTTCTTAACCGGCGAAAATCCACTTATCAATTTAGAAAAGAGTTGTCACAATTTTTAGAAATAAAATACTGGGAGTATGAATCCCATGTCGTCTCCTAAGGAGTTGCAGGAAAATGTGCTATTTTATCAATCAGAGGTTTTCCAAATGGGTTTTGAGTTTGATGAACAAAAAATTAAATTAGAGAATTTATATGAACAAAAAATTAATTGACCAGGAGAAGATTAATGGAAGTTCTATCCTTGTTGGAATTTTGTCAAGATCAACTAATAATTAGTCATTGTTTTCATTTAGTCAACCCTCAACGAATGAAAGAAAGTCAAATTAAAAGTCAACTTCTATTCACAAGTCCTAATCCTCTCCCTTGGGAAGGATTAGAGTTAATGACTAACAAGCCAACCAACAATGAACGAATTACAATTGAACTCTTGAGTATTCCAACTCAAGGTTCTCCTCTTAATCAACTCCCAATCAAGTTGGGGAACTACTCCATCATCATAAATATTGACTTCACAAAATTAATGGGGAAAATAAAAAAAGACATGATAAACAATAAACAAAGAGATTAAGTAAAAGTAAAAATAGTCTTGTATTAATGAATTCTGAAAATAATCCAATATTAACTCTGGACAAATTAAGAATATGGAAGAGTAATTGAAAAGTAAATAACAAACTATAATGACCAGTTCCGGAGGTAGACTCTTTTCAAAAGCCTAAGCCAAAAAAATCTTCAAATCCTAAATTATGAATGTAAAAAGAGAAACCTAGGGGAGGAGAAAAATCAGATCTAAAAAATAGAAATTATGCGGAATGAATCCTCCTTTGTGTCTCTGCATGTTCCCTGGCTCTAATATGTGTTTCTGGGCAGTAAACTAGGTTGAAATGCGGCCCAGAATCTATGCCAGCGACTTCTATAATTTTGCAGATCACGCACGTCACGCGACCACGTCGTCCACGTGTTCGCGTCACTCAGGGTTTCCCGTGCCACGCGCGCGCGTCGTCTATGCATTCGCGTCACTCGTACAGCTTCCAATCCACGCGGTCGCGTCAGGCATGCGAGCGCGTCACTGTGATTTCCGCCATTTTGGCGGTCGTATGAGCTATGCGCCCGCGTCACTTCTCGCTGGTCATCTCCTCAATTCCTTGTGTTCCTTCCATTTTTTTGCAAGCTTCCTCTCCATTCCTTATGCCATTCCTACCCTATGAAGCCTGAAACACTTAACACACGGATCACGGCATCGAATGCTACAAAGGAAAATAAAAATATACAATTAAAAAGGTCTTTAAGAAGCAAGTTTTCAATCATGGAACATTTTCAAGAAGGAATTGTAAATACATGCAAATTATATGAATAAGTCGGTGAAGACTTGATAAAACCACTCAATTAAACACAATATAAATCATAAAATAATGGTTTATCAGGGAGCTTGGGTCAAAGCAATTTTGAGCTTATCAAATGCCTCCATGCACTCTTTACTCAATTCAAATTCCACATCCTTTTGCAACAATTGAGAGAGAGGTAGTGCCACCTTACTAAAGTCATTAATGAATCGCCAGTAAAAACCTGCATGTCCAAGAAACGCACGGACTTCCCTCACAGAAGAGGGGTAAGACAAACTAGAAATAACATTGACCTTTGCTGGATCAACAGAGATCCCATCATTAGAGATAATGTGCCCTAAAACAATACCTTGCCTAAACATAAAATGGCATTTCTCAAAATTTAACATAAGGTTTGATTTAGTACACCTCTCTAATACTTTTACAAGATTGTTTAGGCAAAGATCAAAGGAGTCCCCGTAAACACTAAAATCGGCCATGAACACCTCCATGAATTACTCCAAAAGATCCACAAATATACTCATCATACACCTTTGGAACATAGTTGGTGCGTTGCCCAAGGCAAATGGCATCCTTTTATACGCATACGTTCCAAAAGGGAATGTGAAGGTTGTTTTTACTTGGTCTCCAGGTGCGATGTGGATTTGAAAATAACCAAAATATCCATCTAAGAAATAGTAATAAGATTTACCACATATGCGATCAAGCATTTGATCGACGAAGGGCAACGGAAAGTGATCCTTCCTAGTGGCCAAGTTTAAGCGCCAATAGTCGATACATACCCTCCATGAGTTTTGGACTCTCATGGCTATAAGCTCCCCATGTTCATTCTTAATTGTAATAACGCCAGATTTCTTTGGAACCACTTGGACGGGGCTCACCCACTCACTATTTGACACAGTAACAAGAAGGATAATGATATCCAATAATACTCAAGTTCAGACGAGATCATTACAGACCTAGTAAATCAATTGCGGTGATTACATATAATAATTGAGAATATAACAGGGAATTTCTGTTAAGAATTTATCATATAATAATTGAGAATATAAAAAACAGCATTGGTCATTTTAATTTAGTGCTGGAAACCCAGAAGAAATGCCTCAGCTGCCAAAATTATTATAAGATATGATCAAAATGTGAATAACTAAGATTAAGACTAACCGCCATAAAGTTTTGGATACCAGAATTTAATACTCAGAAAATGGATTTGACAACCCTTTTGTGTTTTGACATGCACAGAACTAAAGGCTAAGCTGGGAGCACGTTATTGCAAGTTACTCACTTTGTTTGGATCTCTGCTTGGTGTTTTCTGTGAAAGTATTGAATGTCAGTGTCACAACTCAAAAAGAAATCATAATGGTGGCCTTCATGTTGAGTGCATTCGTTTCAGCACTCTTGCAACTCCTGCTAGACAGGTTGGCTTCTCGCCAAATTCTGAAATTAACACAAACACACCATCAATAATAAGCAATCTAACACACATAATAGCAGCATAATAGCAATAAGAAATAACACAAATAGTAAACACAGACTCGAACTCAAAATAGTTAACATCAAATTCCATTGAAGCACACATAATAGCAGCATTGCATTGAGATGCTCCTCAAAATAGTTAACATCAAATCTGCACTACATTGCTCACACACATTTAATCAAACACATGGTGGGCAGTAACAGTGAATCAAGGACACTAGTTTAAAATTATTTAACACTTTCAGCTTGGTATATATAACACTAGTTTTGTTAAAAAAACCATTTAGTAACATGAATCAAGGACACAAATCCAATAGTAAAATAGGAATACTTGTAATTAAATTTTTCTCATTTCAATATCTATGAATGATGAAAAAGCACCAAATGAGATAATCCCATGTTTTAGCCCTTTTCATTTTCTGCCATTGCCAAATCAAAATATCTCACGCAAGTTGAACTAATAATCACACTCATCTTGATACCAGAAAAAAACTTTCAGCAAAGGTAAACTAAGTGTCAAAACTCAAAACAAAAGAAATCTGATCCATACATGTTCCTATCCCTACATTATTGAATAACCAGCATTACAAAACATTGAAACCAAGATTAGCCATTAATACTTGGGCTGATTCCACAATGAAGATAACAGTACAGCATCTTTTTGACAAAAATTAATTGGCATTCTATAAATTAAGAAAACAGAAAAAAGACAAATAAACAATCTTACATACGTCAATGCTGGGCAGCCTCCGTTAATGCTGGGCAGCCAGCAGTCTCATTTCTCACATTAACATCTTCAATAGAATCTGGACAGGTTACAAGCAAGTCAAATAAAACTGTGATGTTTTCTTCACTGTCACCAGATTGACATACTAAATGCAAAGGAGTGACGCTTAGTTACAATTTCATCATAAGAATAAAAGCACAGTGCTCTAAGCCTATAGCCTTATCAGTTATATATATCACTCTCTTTCACTTTAACGTGAACAAAGATAAAAGCAAAGTCCATTGATTCTTCTTTTAAGAGCATGTTGGGATCCATCATTTTAATCCCCCTTCAAAATGTGGACCAGTTTGAATCTTTTCTGTGTTTATTTATTTACTTTTCACAGAAAAAAAAAACACAACACAATAAAATAGAGAAAATAAAGAGCAGAGACAATCAAGTAGATAAAACTAATAAAAATCATTTATTTCTTCAATGTTTTCTTTCTGTTAATTAGTCCAGAATAGAGAAGAAATAGAGGAACAGAGAAACAGAGAATCAGAGGGAAGAAAGACTTACCAGTGTTTACGGTGCCGATTGAGGGTTTCGAATCCAACGAGGGTTTGCGAGACAGAGACCACTGAGGGAGTAGTAGGGCACGCCTAGACAGAGACCACTGAGGGTGCGTGGACGGAGCAGCACCGCTGGAGGGTTCCGAATCCAACGAGGGTTGCGTTGATGGTGCGACAGAGAAAGGGCTGGGTGTGAGGGTTAGATGAACACGACGGTGAGCTGGGCGGTGCGACGGTCTTGGTGATCGGCAGTGATGCGAAGGCTTGCTGGGTGCGACGGCTTCTAGGTTATCTTCTAGGTTAGAAGTGAATTTGGAAATAGAAGTGAAGTAGGGCTTGTTTGGGTTTCTATAGGTTGAAAGTTAACTTAGAAAAAAAAGTTAAGTGTGGAAAAAAAGGGAGGGAAATTAAATTTTAGGGGGTGGGAGATTTTATCGGTACGTTTTTGTAAGGTTGTTAAATAAACTCAGCATATGAGCACGTTTTAAAAATGTTACTGTTATAAGACAAATTAGTCATGTTTTTAAAACGTGTCGATTTTTTTTATGGGTACGTTTTTAAAGTGTGACAAAAAAAGCGTGGTGATAAACCATTATTTTATAATTTATATTGTGTTTAGTTGAGTGGTTTTATCAAATCTTCACCCACTTATTCATATAATTTGCATGTATTTACAATTCCTTCTTGAAAATGTTCCATGATTGAAAACTTGCTTCCTAAAGACCTTTTTAATTGTATATTTTTATTTTTTTTTTGTACCATTTGATGCTGTGATCTGTGTGTTAAGTGTTTCAGGCTTCATATAGCAGGAATGGCGTAAGGAATGGAGAGGAACACAAGAAATTGAGGAGATGACCAGCGAGAAGTGACGCGGGCGCATGGCTCACGCGACCGCGTGAAAAGGAGGAAATCACAGTGACACGCTCGCATGCCTGACGCGACCGCGTGGATTGGAAGCTGCACGAGTAACGCGAAAGCGTGGACGACGCGCACGCGTGGCACGGGAAACGCTGAGTGACGCGAACGCGTGGACGACGCGGTCGCGTGACGTACGCGATCTGCAGAATTACAGAAATCGCTGGAATAGATTCTGGGCCGCATTTCAACCCAGTTTTCGGCCTAGAAACACAGATTAGAGCCAGAGAACATGCAGAGATACGGAGGAGGATTCATTCCGCATAATTTCTAGTTTTAGATCTGATTTTACTCCTCCCCTAGGTTTCTCTTTTTACATTCATAATTTAGGATTTGAAGATTTTTTTGGCTTTGACTTTTGAGAAGAGTCTACCTCCGGAACTGGTCATTATAGTTTGTTATTTACTTTTCATTTACTCTTCCATATTCTTAATTTGTCCAGAATTGATATTGGATTATTTTCAGAATTCATTAATACAAGACTATTTTTACTTTTACTTAATCTCTTTGATTATTGTTTATCATGTCTTTTTTATTTTTCCCATTAATTTTGTGAAGTCAATATTTATGATGATGGAGTAGTTTCCCAACTTGATTGGGAGTTGATTAAGAGGAGAACCTTGAGTTGGAATACTCAAGAGTTCAATTGTAATTGGTTCATTATTGGTTGGCTTGTTTGTCACTAACTCTAATCCTTCCTAAGGGAGAGGATTAGGACTTGTGAAAAGAAGTTGACTTTTAATTTGACTTTCCTTCATTCGTTGATGGTTGACTAAATGAAAACAATGACTAATTATTAGTTGATCTTGACAAAATTCCAACAAGGATAGAACTTCCAATTAATCTTCTTCCGATCAAGATTTTTATTTAATTCATATAAATTCTCTAATTTAATTTTCGGTTCATCAAACTCAAAACCCATTTGAAAAATCTCTGATTGATAAAATAGCACATTTTCCTGCAACTCGTTGGGAGACGACCTGGGACTCATACTCCTAGTATTTTATTTCTAAAAATTGTGACAACTCTTTTCTAAATTGATAAGTGGATTTTTGCCGGTTAAGAACTGTATTGCAATGCCATTTTTCTAATTAATTCTTAATCTGTCAATTTTTGCTTACGTCATGTGGCCAAATCACAAATTAGTGGCAACCCTCATAAAAGCATGCCGATTTTTCTCTATGGCCATGCTTTTAAAGCGTGGCAAAAAAAGCATGGCCAAATCACAAATCAGTGGCCACCCTCGCAAAAGCGTGCCCATAGACCACTTCTGGGCACGCTTTAAAAGCGTGGCAAAAAAAAGGTACCGACAGGCCTTTTTTCTTGTAGTGATATGACCAATCACCCATACCACATCCTTGTGATCATTATGAGCAAGAACCTTTAGAACCACCACAACCCTATCATGATGATTATGAAGAACCACCTCAATGCACACCATCTCCACAATTTTACCACGCGGAACCACCTTCCTACCATGAACTCTCTTTCTCCAAAATAAGGAACCTTCCTATTCACCCCAAGCCCTAATAAACGATTCTCTCACTTTGTTACTTCAAGGACAAGAAGCCATGAAGCGGGATACATTTGAGTTTGTGACCAACTTGACCAAGGTGGTGCACATTTTAGCCCACCAATGTTTGAATACTCAAATTATTTCCGTAGCCCCATGTGAAAAGCCGAAGGAAGAGCAAAGCATGGAGAAGATATCGAAAAATCCGGTGAAAAAGGAAGAACCGGTAGTAGTAGTGGAGCAATTGGAGAAGCCTACGGTTATTGAAACAAAGGAAGAAGTGGTCTAAGATTTAGGAGATGTGAAACCGCCATGTGAATCTCAACAACCTCCGGAGCATATCAAGATTGAAGAATATGAGGAGGTTGAGCAAGAGATAGATTCAATCATGGGCGAATTTCTATCTACAATTGAATCTTCTCCCATACCCTTGGTGAACAATGAAAAAGAGACTGAATCGAAAGAGAGCTACCAAGAGGAAAAAGTTGGCACGGTGTGTATCGAAATTGAAGAATATGAAGAGGTTGATCAAGAGATGGATTTATTCATCAATGAATTCCTATCCAAAATTGAATCACCTTCCATTGAGCAAGAAATCGAAGTTCATGAAGACAACACCAAGCCAAGTGATAAAAGGGAAAAGGTTGAAAGTGATGAAGCTTGTCAAGAGGTGGGGATAACCAAAGAAGAGCGTAAGGAAGTCGCCTTTGCATTGTCTAAGTGTGGGGAGGTTTCCCTCCCCAAGTCACCATCCTACACACATTCAAGTGGGTAAAATTCTTATCTTCAAGCCTCACTTTCTCACTTGAATATGGTTTGATTGAAACGGATGGACAACTTAGAGCTCTTTGTGGACTTAAAGGAAAAAGAGAATTGTCTAGTGGTTGGAAATTTGGTATAAAGCTCACTAAGGTCAAAGCTTTAAGGTGTAGGGATTATAATGGGACAAGAACCACTGTGTATAGGTCTAGAAGGAAGAATTGGTGAACTAAAGAGAATTCTATATGTTGACGGCCCTTATGTCAACCACCCGTACGGATAAATCATGAAACTCAACTCACGGATGGGTGTGAAGATAAGATATGGGATCCCGGTTCGCTATGTGAAGACCAACTATGGGGACTCATATCTTGGGTAGAACTCTACCCTAGATTGGCAAAGATGGTTGCAATTTCTGTCAACCATTCAAGAAGCAAAGATCCTTGGAGATTCAAGGATGAGTACAAACATAAGCCACCATGACAATGAGCTCATCAAAATGTCCAACTTAAGGACTTAAACAAAAAGTGCTAGGTGGGAGACACCCCACCATGGTAAACTCTTTCCATTCTCTTTTAGTTTTGTTTAATAAGTGATTTGAGTTGCCATTGTAGGTAGATTTTCATTTCATATTGATTTGTTTGTATAGATTGGTTGTTAGTATATTGTGTTCATTAGTAGTTGAATAAACCTCAATACCAATTTGCATTTTGTGAATTGTGTGAGTTTTGTTTGAATAAGGAGTTGTAGGCACTGTAGGGAGTTTTTGGGCAATTAAAAAAAGGGTCGGACGCGCGCGCATGCATCCATGAGCGGATGCATCACCATACTGAATTCCAGAGAGTTGGGCCACTCTTATGCGAGCGTTAGGCTTTTAGCCCAACTAACCTCACGCGAGCGCGCACATCGCGCATGCACACCAATAAACAAAAGTGTCAATGCACGCGGACGCATACCTGCCGCGTACGCGTCACCTGGCTGATGCCACCATTCCATACATGCCTCCCGAGAGTTAGGCGAGCGCTGGGCCAGCACTATGCCTCCAGCCCAACTCCTAGCACCCGTGCGCACACGCGCACGCATTCTTACCAATTCTCACCACCCATACGTAAGCACTTAAGGCGCGCTCGCGTTGGTTCCCAAATTCACCATTGCACGCGGACGCGCACCGTGCGCGTCTGCGTCGATTCAAAAATGGGATAACCCTAAGGACGCAACGAGAACTCGCGCAGACGCACCTCAGCTCCCTTATTCTCTTCCAACATTCCTCCTACCTCCTCCCTTCTTCCCAGTAGCAACTCCGACCACCGCCCACCGGCGCCCAACCACCGCCGTCGCCCCTCCCTTCTCGCACCATCATCCCTATTCTCTCTCTCTCTCTCCTTCTCACCCATCCTTCCTCTCTCACTTTCCCTCTCACACTACCCTGTATGTCCTTTGAGAGACGACCCGAGGTTTAAATACTTCGGTTTATAGATTTTAGGAAATTTGTATGAAAGGATTATTGTTGGTTTAGAGACTATACTTTACAACGAGATTTCATTAGTGAAATTCTAAACCGTCAAAAATCCAATCATCTCTTCCACTCTCATCTTCACTCTCTCAGCCCTATCCACCTCCGACCACCATCATCACCGCCGCACCCGCCGGCAATTCCCGTACCACCCACCATCTCAACCCACATTCTCTCTCTTCCCCTCCTTCTCACTCTCTCACTTAACCACTGGTGCACGAAATTGCAATCACACTTTTGCAATCCCGCACAACTAACCAGCAAATGCACTGGGTCGTCCAAGTGATACCTTACGTGAGTAAGGGTTGATCCCACGGAGATTGTCGACTTGAAGCAAGCTATGGTTATCTTGCAACTCTTAGTCAGGATATCAACAATTATCAGGGTTGATTGTGAAAAGTAAAAAAAAATGAAATAAGTACTTGTTTTGCAGTAATGGAGAACAGGTTGAGGTTTTGGAGATGCTCTATCTTCTGAATCTCTGCTTTCCTACTGTCTTCTTCTTCAAGCACGCTAGGCTCCTTCCATGGCAAGCTGTATGTAGGGTTTCACCGTTGTCAATGGCTACCTCCCATCCTCTCAGTGAAAATGTTCAACGGGCTCTGTCACAGCACGGCTAATCATCTGTCGGTTCTCAATCAGGTTGGAATAGAATTCAGTGATTCTTTTGCGTCTGTCACTAACGCCCAGCCTTCAGGAGTTTGAAGCTCGTCACAGTCATTCAATCCTTGAATCCTACTCAGAATACCACAGACAAGGTTTAGACCTTCCGGATTCTCTTGAATGCCGCCATCAATTCTAGCTTATACCACGAAGATTCTGATTAAGGAATCCAAGAGATATCTACTCAATCTAAGGTAGAACGGAGGTGGTTGTCAGGCACACGTTCATAGGTGAGAATGATGATGAGTGTCACGGATCATCACATTCATCAGGTTTAGAAACAAGTGATATCTTAGAATAGAAGCAAGCGTGTTTGAATGAAAAATAGTAATAATTGCATTAATCCATCAAGAAACAGCAGAGCTCCTCACCCCCAACCATGGGGTTTAGAGACTCATGCCGTAGAAGGTACAATGAGAAACGTGTAAAGTGTCATCAGGTCCAGATACAATATCAAAAGATCCTATTAATAGTGAACTAGTAACCTAGGGTATACAAAAATGAGTAAATGACGTAAAAATCCACTTCCGGGGTCCACTTGGTGTGTGCTTGGACTGAGCATTGAAGCTTTTATGTGTAGAGACTTTTTCTGGAGTTAAACGCCAGCTTTTATGCCAGTTTGGGCGTTTAACTCCAATTCTTATGCCAGTTCCGGCGTTAAACGCCGGGAATTCTGAAACTGATTTGCAACACCGGTTTGGGCCATCAAATCTTGGGCAAAGTATGGACTATTATACATTGCTGAAAAGCCCAGGATGTCTACTTTCCAACGCCGTTGAGAGCGCGCCAATTAGGCTTCTGTAGCTCCAGATAGTGTTATTGATTCTCCTAGTTAAGTATGATGATTCTTGAACATAGCTACTTTATGAGTCTTGGCTATGGCCCAAAGCACTCTGTCTTCCAGTATTACCACCGGATACGTACATGCCACAGACACATACTTAGGTGAACCTTTTCAGATTGTGACTCAGCTTTGCTAGAGTCCCCAATTAGAGGTGTCCAGGGTTCTTAAGCACACTCTTTTTGCCTTGGATCACAACCTTATTATTTATTTATTATTTTATATATATATGTAAAATATTTTTTTTTTGAATTTTGTATTCACTACTTTTTCTTGCTTCAAGAATCAATTTGATGATTTTTCAGATCCTCAATAACAGTTCTCCTTTTCCATCATTCTTTCAAGAGCCAACAATTTTAACATTCTTAAAAACAAATTCAAAAGACATATGCACTGTTCAAGCATTCATTCAGAAAACAAAAAGTATTGTCACCACATCAAACTAATTCAACTAGTTTCAAAGATGGATTCGAAATCCTGTACTTCTTGTTCTTTTGTGATTAAAGCATTTTTCATTTAAGAGAGGTGATGGATTCATAGGACATTCATAGCTTTAAGACATGAACCTTAGATTTTATTAATCAAGACTCAAAAAATAGATATAAGATAAGACTAATAGTAATAGAAAACAAAAATTCAAATAGGCTCCTGATGATAGAGGTTATCACAGAGTTAGGACTCAACAACCTTGATTTTGAGAAGTGGATGCTCCCTCAACTTGAGGGGAGAACTTTTGGCGTTTCAACTCTTGAAGTTCACGCCCCTGCTTCTCTTGTTCCTTCAGCAATTTGCAGAGCATGCAGTTCTGATTCTGCTGTTCTTCCTTAAGTTGTTCCATAGTTTCTTGTAACTTGGTGATAGATGCTTCTAGGCTGGCCCAGTAGTCAATTTCAGGAAATTCAGGGAGGAACTCCTGCGCCCTCTTTTTGATAGAGTTGTCTTGCATTTGTCCTTCCATTGACTTCTTGGTGATTGGATGTTCAATTGGTATGAATTCATCTACTCCCATCTTCACCCCAACCTCTTTACAGAGCAAGGAGATCAAGCTTGGGTAAGCCAGTTTGGCTTCAGTGGAATTCTTGTTTGCAATTGTGTAGATCTCACAAGCAATCAGATGATGAACCTCCACTTCTCTTCCAAGCATAATGCAATGAATCATCAATGCTCTCTTGATAGTGACCTCAGAACGGTTGCTAGTGGGCAATATGGAACGCCTAATAAAGTCTAGCCAGCCTCTTGCAATTGGTTTGAGGTCTCCCCTCTTGAGTTGGTTTGGGACACCTTTTGAATTGGTTATCCACTTAGTTCCAGGGAGGCAAATGTCCTCTAGAACTTGATCCAACCCCTTATCTGCTCTCACCATTCTCCTATTAAAGGATTCAGGATCATCTTGCAGTTGAGGCAATTTGAAGACCTCTCATATTTTATCCAGATGGAAGTAGATAACTTTCCCTCTGACCATAGTTCTGTAAGTATGGAAAGCAATTCCAGTCATTCTCTGCTTATCTGTCAGCCACAGATTTGAGTAGAATTCCTAAACCATATTTCTTCCAACCTTTATCTCAGGATTGGTTAGAACTTCCCATCCTCTGTTTCGAATTTGCTCTTAGATCCCCGGATATTCATCTTCTTTTAGATCGAATTTGACTTCCAGGATCACTAACCTCAGACCCATTATTTTGTGATAATGGTCTTCATGTTCTTTGGTTAAGAACTTCTCTTGATTCCAAAGACTCTTTGGATTATTCTCTTTCTTGCCTCTTAAATTGGTTTGTTTTCCCTTAGGAGCCATGATCTTGATGAATCTTGGCTTAGTGATCACGGAAAAAGCAAACCAAACTTAGAGGTTTGCTTGTCCTCAAACAAAAGAAAGGAAAGAAGGGAGAGAGGAGGAGAGCAAATTCGAATGGTAGGGAGAAAGGGGTGGCCGAACGTGTATATATAAGGGAGGGGGAGAGATTTCGAAAATTTTGAAGGGGATTTGAGAAGATATGGAAAGAATTTGAGAAAAATTTGAGTTTTTGAAGAAGATTTGGGAAGGATTTGAGAGAGATTTGAAGAATGATTTTAATTTTTGAAAATTTGAAGGTGAATGATGAAAGTTTGAAATGTGTTTATGTAGAAAATTATGGATCAAAACAGGAAAGTTTGAAAAATTTTGATTAGAAAGCGAAATCTCCATCCCCCACCTTTCTGGCGTTAAACGCCCAGAATGGTATCCATTCTGGCGTTTAACGCCCAAATGTTGGCTATTGTGGGCGTTTAACGCCCAGCCAGGTACCCTGGCTGGCGTTAAACGCCAGAATCCCCTTTATCACTGGGCGTTTTGCTAAATGCCCAGGATGCTGCACACCTGGCGTTAAACGCCTAGAATGGTGCCCATTCTGGCATTTAACACCCAAAATGGCACCTTTACTGGCGTTAAACGCCCAGAATGGTGCCCATTCTGGCGTTTAACGCCCAAAGTACCCTTTACTGGCATTTTTTCGCCAGCAAGCTCTTTTTCTCTGCTTTTTTCACTGAATCCTTCTGTAACTCTGTGAATTCCTTCAATTTTGATATTTGCCCTTTGAGAATATATATCAAACTTTGATTAAACAAAATAGATAACCTGCTAATGACTGGGTTGCCTCCCAGCAAGCGCTTCTTTATTGTCTTTAGCTGGACCTTCACTGAGGATCATTCAAGCCTCAGTTTTGAGCATTCTTGCTCAAAATTACTTTCAAGATAATGCTTGATCCTCTGTCCATTAACAATGAACTTTTTGTCAGAATCAGTATCCTGAAGCTCAACATATCCATATGGTGACACTCCTGTAATCACATACGGACCCCTCCACCGGGATTTAAGTTTTCCTGGGAACAATCTGAGCCTAGAGTTGAAGAGCAGAACTTTTTGTCCTGGCTCAAAGACTCTGGATGACAACTTCTTGTCGTGCCACTTCTTTGCCTTTTCCTTATAAATCTTTGCATTTTCAAAGGCACTGAGTCTGAATTCATCTAGCTCATTTAGCTGGAGCAATCTTTTTTCACCAGCTAACTTAGCATCCAGGTTTATAAATCTAGTTGCCCAGTAGGCTTTATGTTCCAGTTCCACGGGCAGATGACAGGCCTTGCCATACACAAGTTGGTATGGAGAGGTTCCTATTGGAGTCTTGAATGCTGTTCTGTATGTCCACAGAGCATCATCCAAGCTCTTTGCCCAATCCTTTCTTCGGGCAATTACAGTCCGTTCTATGATTCTTTTTAGCTCTCTGTTAGAGACTTCAGCTTGCCCATTTGTCTGTAGATGATACGGGGTTGCCACTTTGTGGCTAATTCCATACCGGACCATAGCAGAGTAAAGCTGTTTATTGCAGAAATGAGTACCTCCATCACTGATTAGGACTCGGGAAACACCAAATCTGCTGAAGATGTGTTTCTGGAGAAATTTCAGCATGGTCTTAGTATTATTAGTGGGTGTAGCAATTGCTTCTACCCACTTAGATAAATAGTCCACTGCCACCAGAATGTAAGTGTTTGAGTTTGATGGTGGGAACGGACCCATGAAGTCAATCCCCCATACATCAAACAATTCAATCTCTAAGATCCCTTATTGAGGCATGGCGTATCCATGAGGTAAGTTACCAGCCTTTGGCAGCTGTCACAATTACGCATAAACTCTCGGGCATCTCTATAGAGAGTAGGCCAGTAGAAGCCACATTGGAGGAGCTTAGTGGCTGTTCGCTCACTTCCAAAATGTCCCCCATACTGTGATCCATGGCAGTGCCATAGGATCCTTTGTGCTTCCTCTCTGGGTACACATCTGCGGATTATTCCGTCTGCACATCTCTTAAAGAGATATGGCTCATCCCATAGGTAGTACTTGGCATCTGAAATTAATTTCTTTCTTTGCACCCTGCTGTACTCCTGGGGTATGAACCTCACAGCTTTGTAATTTGCAATATCTGCAAACCATGGAGCTTCCTTAATGGCAAAGAGTTGCTCATCTGGGAATGTCTCAGAGATCTCAGTAGAAGGGAGGGACGCCCTAGCTACTGGTTCTATTCGGGACAGATGATCAGCTACTTGGTTCTCTGTCCCTTTTCTGTCTCTTATTTCTATATCAAACTCTTGCAAAAGCAACACCCATCTTATGAGCCTGGGTTTTGAATCTTGCTTTGTGAGTAAGTACTTAAGAGCAACATGGTCAGTGTATACAATCACCTTTGATCCTACTAGATAGGATCTAAACTTGTCAATGGCATAGACCACTGCAAGTAACTCTTTTTCTGTGGTTGTGTATTTCTTCTGTGCATCATTTAGAACACGGATGGCATAATAAATGACGTGCAGAAGTTTGTTATGCCTCTGTCCCAACACTGCACCAATGGCATGGTCGCTGGCATCGCACATTAGTTCGAATGGCAATGTCCAGTCTGGTGCAGAGATGACTGGTGCTGTGACCAGCTTGGCTTTCAGGGTCTCAAATACCTGTAGACACTATGTGTCAAACACAAATGGTGTGTTGGCAGCTAGCAGGTTACTCAGAGGTTTAGCAATTTTTGAAAAATCCTTTATAAACCTTCTGTAGAATCCTGCATGTCCCAGAAAGCTTTTGATTGCCTTAACATTGGCAGGTGGTGGTAATTTTTCAATTACCTCTACCTTTGCCTTATCCACCTCTATTCCCTTGCTTGAAATTTTGTGCCCAAGGACAATTCCTTCAGTCACCATAAAGTGACATTTCTCCTAGTTTAAAACCAGGTTAGTCTCTTGGCACCTTTTCAGGACAAGTGCTAGGTGGTTAAGACAGGAGCTGAATGAGTCTCCATATACTGAGAAGTCATCCATGAAGACTTCCAGGAATTTCTCCACCATATCAGAGAAGATGGATATCATGCATCTCTGAAAGGTTGCAGGAGCATTACATAGACCAAAAGGCATCCTCCTGTAGGCAAACACGCCAGAAGGGCAAGTGAATGCTGTTTTCTCTTGGTCTTGAGGATCTACCACAATTTGGTTGTAACCTGAATAGCCATCTAAAAAGCAGTAATAATCATGACCAGCTAGTCTTTCTAGCATTTGGTCTATGAATGGTAAAGGAAAATGATCCTTTCTGCTAGCTGTATTGAGCCTTCTGTAGTTAATACACATACGCCACCCTGTAACTGTTCTTGTAGGAACCAGTTCATTTTTCTCATTATGAACCACTGTCATGCCTCCCTTCTTGGGGACAACTTGGACAGGGCTCACCCAGGGGCTATCAGAAATAGGATAAATAATTCCAGCCTCTAGTAATTTAGTGACCTCTTTCTGCACCACCTCCTTCATGGCTGGATTTAGCCGCCTTTGTGGTTGGACCACTGGTTTGGCATTATCCTCCAATAGGATCTTGTGCATGCATCTTGCTGGGCTAATGCCCTTAAGATCACTTATGGACCACCCAAGAGCTGTCTTGTGTGTCCTTAGCACTTGAATCAGTGCTTCCTCTTCCTGGGGATTTAAAGCAGAGCTTATGATTACAGGAAAGGTATCACCCTCTCCCAGAAATGCATATTTCAGGGATGGTGGTAATGGTTTGAGCTCAGGTTTGGGAGGTTTCTCCTCTTCCTGAGGGATTTTCAGAGGTTCTATTATTCTCTCCGATTCTTCCAAATCAGGCTGAACATCTTTAAAGATGTCCTCTAGCTCTGATTCGAGACTCTCAGTCATATTGATCTCTTCCACCAAAGAGTCAATAATGTCAGCGCCCATGCAGTCATTTGATGTGTCTGGATGCTGCATAGCTTTTACAGCATTCAACTTTAACTCATCCTCATTGACTCTCAGGGTTACTTCCCCTTTTTGTGCATCAATGAGAGTTCGTCTAGTTGCTAGGAAAGGTCTTCCTAGAATGAGAGTTGCACTCTTGTGTTCCTCCATTTCCAGCACTACAAAGTTAGTTGGAAAGGCGAATGGCCCAACCTTGACAATCATGTCCTCAATTATGCCTGATGGATATTTAATGGAGCCATCAGCAAGTTGGAGGCATATCCGGGTTGGTTTGACTTCTTCAGTTAACCCAAGCTTTCTGATAGTGGATGCAGGTATTAGATTGATGCTTGCTCCAAGGTCACACAGGGCTGTCTTGGTGCAAGCACCTTCTAATGTGCATGGTATCATAAAGCTTCCTGGATCTTGAAGCTTTTCTGGTAAGCTTTTCAGAATGATTGCACTGCATTCTTTAGTGAGAAATACTTTTTTAGTTTCTCTCCAATCCTTCTTATGACTTAAGATCTCTTTCATGAACTTAGCATAAGAAGGTTTTGCTCAAGTGCCTTGGTGGACGAAATTGTGATTCAATTGTTATTCCATTTTGCAAAATTCATTGCTTTTTATTCCCTGGTAATGGCGCCAAAAACATGATGCCAATACCATAGTTCACAACTCCGTTCAAATTAACCAGCAAGTGTACTGGGTCATCCAAGTAATACCTTACGTGAGTAAGGGTCGATCCCACAGAGATTGTTGGTATGAAGCAAGCTATGGTTACCTTGTAAATCTCAGTTAGGCAGATTAAATAGTTTTGGTTTTCGAAAATTAATAAATAAATAGAAAATAAAAGGGATAGAAATACTTATGTAAATTAATAGTGGGAATTTCAGATAAGTGTATGGAGATGCTGTGCTCCTCTTGAATCTCTACTTTCCTATTACAGTCATCCAATCCTTCCTACTCCTTTCCATGGCAAGCTGTATGTAGGGCATCACCGTTGTCAATGGCTACATCCCATCCTCTCAGTGAAAATGTTCCTATGCTCTGTCACAGCACGGCTAATCATCTGTCGGTTCTCAATCAGGTTGGAATAGAATCCCTTGATTCTTTTGCGCTTGTCATCACGCCCAGCCTTCAGGAGTTTGAAGCTCGTCACAGTCATTCAATCCTGGAATCCTACTTGGAATACCACAGACAAGGTTTAGACTTTCTGGATCCTCATGAATGCCGCCATCTATCTAGCTTATACCACGAAGATTCTGTTGGGGAATCTAAGAGATATGCGCCCGGCCTAAGGTAGAACGGGAGTGGTTGTCAGTCACGCGCGTTCATAGGTGAGAATGATGATGAGTGTCACGGATCATCACATTCATCAAAGTTAAGTGTAACGTATATATTGGAACAAGAATAGAAGAGAATTGAATAGAAAGTAATAATAATTGTATTGAAACTTGAGGTACAGCAGAGCTCCACACCCTTAATCTATGGTGTGCAGAAACTCCACTATTGAAAATACATAAGTGAAAGGTTCAGGCATGGCCGAATGGCCAGCCCTCAAAACGTGATCAATAGTCTCCTAAGATGAAGAATAAAACAAAACTGAGACCAAAGATGTCTAATACAATAGTAACTTATCCTATTTATACTAGACTAGCTACTAGGGTTTACATGAGTAAGTATTTGATGCATAAATTCACTTCCGGGGCCCACTTGGTGTATGTTTGGGCTGAGCTTGATCTATCCACGAGCTGAGGCTTCTCTTGGAGTTGAACTCCAAGTTATGATGTGTTTTGGGCGTTCAACTCCGGATCATGACGTTTTTCTGGCGTTTAACTCCAGACAGCAGCATGTACTTGGCGTTCAACGCCAAGTTACATCGTCAATTTCCGAATAAAGTATGGACTATTATATATTGCTGGAAAGCTCTGGATGTTTACTTTCCAACGCCGTTGAGAGCGCGCCTTTTGGAGTTCTGTAGCTCCAGAAAATTCATTTCGAGTGCAGGGAGGTCAGATTCCAACAGCATCAGCAGTCCTTTTTGTCAGCCTTTTTCAGAGTTTTGCTCAAGTCCCTCAATTTTAGCCAGAATTTACCTGAAATCACGGAAAAATACACAAACTCATAGTAAAGTCCAGAAATGTGAATTTAACATAAAAACTAATGAAAACATCCCTAAAAGTAGCTTGAACTTACTAAAAACAACCTAAAAACAATGGCAAAAAGCGTATAAATTATCCGCTCATCACAACACCAAACTTAAATTGTTGCTTATCCCCAAGCAACTGAAAATCAAATAGGATAAAAAGAAGAGAATATACTATAAATTCCAGAATATCAATGAATATTAATTATAATTAGATGAGCGGGACTTGTAGCTTTTTTGCTTCTGAACAGTTTTGGCATCTCACTTTTTCCTTTGTAGTTTAGAGTGATTGGCGTCTCTGGGAACTTAGAATTTTGGATAGTGTTATTGACTTTCCTAGTTAAGCATGTTGATTCTTGAACACAGCTACTTATGAGTCTTGGCCGTGGCCCTAAGCACTTTGTTTTCCAGTATTACCACCGGATACATAAATGCCACAGACACATAACTGGGTGAACCTTTTCAGATTGTGACTCAGCTTTGCTGGAGTCCCCAGTTAGAGGTGTCCAAAGCTCTTAAGCACACTCTTTTTGCTTTGGATCACGACTTTAACCACTCAGTCTCAAGCTTTTCACTTGGACCTTCATGACACAAGCACATGGTTAGGGACAGCTTGATTTAGCCGCTTAGGCCTGGATTTTATTTCCTTGGGCCCTCCTATCCATTGATGCTCAAAGCCTTGGATCCTTTTTACCCTTGCCTTTTGGTTTTAAGGGCTATTGGCTTTTTCTGCTTGCTTTTTCTTTTTCTTTCTATTTATTTTTTTTTCGCTATTTTTTTCTTTTTTTTTCGCACAAGCTTTTGCTTTTCACTGCTTTTTCTTGCTTCAAGAATCAATTTCATGATTTTTCAGATCATCAATAACATTTCTCTTTGTTCATCATCCTTTCAAGAGCCAACAATTTTAACACTCATAAACAACAATATCAAAAGACATATGCACTGTTCAATCATTCATTCAGAAAACAAAAAGTGTTGTCACCACATCAATATAATTAAGCTAAATCCAATGATAAATTCGAAATTCATGTACTTCTTGTTCTTTTGAATTAAAACATTTTTCATTTAAGAGAGGTGAAGGATTAATGGAATTTATTCATAGCTTTAAGGCATGGTTACATACTAATGATCATGAAGTAGAGACACAAAACATAGATAAACACAACATTAAAAACCGAAAACAGAAAGAAATAAAGAACAAGGAATGAATCCACCTTTAGTGGCGTCTTCTCCTTGAAGGTCCAACAATGTCCTTAAGCTCTTCTATGTCCCTTCCTTGCCTTTGTTGCTCCTCCCTCATTGCTCTTTAATCTTCTCTTATTTCTTGGAGAATGATGGAGTGCTCATGATGTTCCACCCTTAATTGTTCCACATTGTGGCTCAAATCTTCTAAGGAGGTGTTGAGTTGCTCCCAATAGTTGTTGGGAGGAAAGTGCATCCCTTGAGGCATCTCAGGGATTTCTTGATGATGAACTTCCTCATGCATCTCTTGAGAACCGTGCATGGTCTCTCTTGCTTGCTCCATCCTCTTCTTGGTGATGGGCTTATCCTCTTCAATGGGGATATCTCCTTCTATGATAACTCCAGCTGAGTAACACAGGTGGCATATAAGGTGAGGAAAAGCTAGCCGTGCCATGGTGGAGGACTTGTCGGCTATTTTGTAGAGTTCATTGGAGATGACCTCATGAACTTCTACTTCCTCTCCAATCATGATGCTATGGATCATGATGGCCCGATCCACAGTAACTTCAGATCGGTTGCTAGTAGGAATGATAGAGCGCTGAATGAACTCCAACCATCCTCTAGCTACAGGCTTGAGATCCAGTCTTCTTAGTTGAACTGGCTTGCCTTTGGAATCTATTCTCCACTGAGCTCCTTCCACACATATGTCCATAAGGACTTGGTCCAACCTTTGATTAAAGTTGACCCTTCTAGTGTAGGGGTGTTCATCTCCTTGCATCATGGGCAAGTGAAACGCCAACCTCACATTTTCCGGACTAAAATCTAAGTATTTTCCCCGAACCATTGTGAGATAATTCTTTGGACTCGGGTTCATACTTTGATCATGGTTCCTAGTGATCCATGCATTGGCATAGAACTCTTGAACCATCAATATTCCGACTTGTTGCATGGGGTTGGTTAGGACTTCCCAACCTCTTCTTTGGATTTCATGTCGGATTTCTGGATACTCATTCTTTTTGAGCTTGAAAGGGACCTCGGGGATCACCTTCTTCTTTGCCACAACATCATAGAAGTGGTCTTGATGGCTCTTGGAGATGAATCTTTCCATCTCCCATGACTCGGAGGTGGAAGCTCTTGTCTTCCCTTTCCCTTTTCTAGAGGATACTCCGGCCTTAGGTGCCATTGATTGTAATGGAAAAACAAAAAGCTTATGCTTTTACCACACCAAACTTAAAATATTTCTCGCCCTCGAGCAAGAAAGAAAAGAAGAGAAGAAGAAGAAGAAGAGAATATGGTAAATAGGGAGAGAGGTAGGTTCGGCTGAGTGGGAGAAGATGGGTTGTGTTGTGTGAAAATGAAGTAGAATGGAAGGGTATTTATAGGGAGAGGGGAGGGTGTATGTTCGGCCATTTTGGGTGGGAAATTGAATTTGAATTTTATGAAGGTAGGTGGGGTTTATGGGGAAGAGTGGGTTGATTGGTGATGGGTGTTGGGAAGTGTGGTATGGGGAGTAGGAGAGTGTGATTAGGATTAGGAGAGTGTGATTAGGGAATATGGTAGGTGGGGATCCTGTGGGGTCCACAGATCCTGAGGTGGCAAGGAATTCCATCCCTGCACCAAATAGGCATGTAAAATGCCTTTGCACACCATTCTGGCATTCAAACGCCCATTGGTGCACGTTCTGGGCGTTCAACGCCCATGTAAAGCATGTTTCTGGCGTTGAACGCCAGTTTCATGCTTGTTACTGGCGTTCAGCGCCAGCTTTTCTCCTCTAGGCACATTCCTGGCGTTCAGCGCCAGGATGTTGCTTGTTTCTGGCGTTCAGCGCCAGAATGGTGCTCTGTTCTGGCGTTGAACGCCGGCCAGATGCATCTTACTGGCGTTGAACGCCAGCCTGTGCGTCCTCCAGGGTGAAAAATTTTTTTCTTTTGTTTTTTGACTCTGTTTTTAATTTTTTTGATTTTTTTCGTGACTCCTCATGATCATGTACCTAATAAAACACAAAATAACAAAAATAAAAATTAGATAATTAAAATTGGGTTGCCTCCCAACAAGCGCTTCTTTAATGTCAATAGCTTGACAGTGGCTCTCATGGAGCCACAAGGTGATCAGGTCAATGTTAGTATAGTCCCAACACCAAACTTAGAGTTTGGATATGGGATCTTAACACCAAACTTAGAGTTTGGTTGTGGCCTCACAACACCAAACTTAGAGTTTGACTGTGTGGGCTCTTCTTGACTCTGAACTAAGAGAAGCTCTTCATGCTTACTCTCTTTTGTCACAGAGGGATGGCCATGTGCCTTAAACACAAGGTAGTCCCCATTCAATTGAAGAACTAATTCACCTCTGTTGACATCTATCACAGCTTCTGCTGTGGCTAGGAAAGGTCTTCCAAGGATGATGCAATCATCCTCTTCCTTCCTAGTGTCTAAGATTATGAAATCAGCAGGGATGTAAAGGCCTTCAACCTTTACTAACACGTCCTCTACTATTCCATAAGCTTGTCTCAAGGACTTGTCTGCCAATTGTAATGAGAACAAGGCAGGTTGTACCTCAATGATCCCTAGCTTCTCCATTACAGAGAGTGGCATAAGATTTATCCCTGACCCTAGATCACATAGAGCTTTTTCAAAGCTCATGGTGCCTATGGTACAAGGTATTAGGAACTTGCCAGGATCTTGTTTCTTTTGAGGTAGAGTTTTCTGAATCCAAGTATCTAGTTCACTAATGAGCAAGGGAGGTTCACTTTCCCAAGTCTCATTACCAAACAACTTGGCATTCAGCTTCATGATAGCTCCTAAGTATTGAGCAATTTGCTCTCCATTCACATCTTCATCCTCTTCAGAGGATGAATAGTCTTCAGAGCTCATGAATGGCAGAAGGAGGTTTAATGGAATCTCTATGGTCTCTATATGAGCCTCAGATTCCTTTGGATCCTTAATAGAAAACTCCTTCTTGCTTGAGGGACGTCCCAAGAGGTCTTCCTCACTAGGATTTTCGTCCTCCTCCTCCCTTGTGCATTCGGCCACATTGATCACATCAATGGCCTTGCACTCTCTTTTTGGATTCTCTTCTGTATTACTTGGGAGAATACTGGGAGGAGTTTCAATGACTTTCTTACTCAGCTGGCCCACTTGTGCCTCCAGATTTCTGATGGAGGATCTTGTTTCATTCATGAAACTGAAAGTGGCCTTTGACAGATCAGAGACTATATTGGCTAAATTAGAAGTGTTTTGTTCAGAATTCTCTGTCTGTTGCTGAGAAGATGATGGATATGGCTTGCTATTGCTCAGCCTATTGCGTCCACCATTGTTAAAGCCTTATTGAGGCTTTTGTTGATCCTTCCAGGAGAAATTTGGATGATTTCTCCATGATGGGTTATAGGTGTTTCCATATGGTTCACCCATGTAATTAACCTCTGCCATGGCAGGGTTCTCAGGATCATAAGCTTCTTCAGAAGCTGCCTCTCTAGTACTGTTGGATGCGTGTTGCAATCCATTCAGATTTTGAGAGATCATGTTGACCTGTTGAGTCAACACTTTGTTCTGAGCCAATATGGCATTCAGAGCATCAATTTCAAGAACTCCTTTCTTCTGAGGTATCCCAATTATTCACGGAATTCCTCTCAGAGGTATACATGAACTGGTTGTTTGCAACCATGTCAATGAGTTCTTGAGCCTCTTCAGGCGTTTTCTTCAGGTGAATAGATCCACCTGCAGAATGGTCCAATGACATTTTCAAAAATTCAGAGAGACCATAATAGAATATATCTAATAGGGTCCATTCTGAAAACATGTCAGATGGACATCTTTTGGTCAGCTGCTTGTATCTTTCCCAAGCTTCATAGAGGGATTCACCCTCTTTTTGTTTGAAGGTTTGAACATCCACTCTCAGCTTGCTCAGCTTTTGAGGAGGAAAGAATTTATCCAAGAAGGCAGTGACCAGCTTATCCCAGGAGTCCAGGCTATCCTTAGGTTGTGAATCCAACCATATTCTAGCTCTGTCTCTTACAGCAAAAGGGAAAAGCATGAGTCTGTAGACTTCAGGATCAACTCCATTCGTCTTTACAGTCTCACAGATCTGCAAGAACTCAGTTAAAAACTGATAAGGATCTTCAGATGGAAGTCCATAAAACTTGCAGTTTTGTTGCATTAAAGCAACTAGTTGAGGCTTAAGCTCAAAGTTATTGGCTCCAATGGCAGGAATGGAGATGCTTCTTCCATCAAATTTGGACGTTGGCTTTGTGAAGTCACCAAGCATTCTCCTTGCATTATTATTATTATTTTCGGCTGCCATCTCCTTCTCTTGTTTGAAAATTTCTGAAAGGTTATTTCTGGATTGTTGTAATTTAGCTTCTCTTAGTTTTCTCTTCAGAGTCCTTTCAGGTTCTGGATCAATTTCAACAAGAGTGCCTTTTTCCCTGTTCCTGCTCATATGAAAGAGAAGAAAACAAGAAGAGAAAGAGGAATCCTCTATGTCACAGTATAGAGATTCCTTTATGTCAATAGAAGAAGAAAGGGGTAGAAGAATCCAAATACAAGGGATATAAGAAGTTCGGATTCTTAGATGAAGATAGGTGAAGAGAAGTGTTAGTAATTAATTAATTAAATAGAAGAAGAAAAGAGAGGGAGAAATTTCGAAAATAATTTTTGAAAAAGGGGTTAGTATTTTTTTGAAAATTAAAAGGTATTAAAATTAAAACATGAAACACTTAATTAATTAAAAAGAATTTTTTTTTGAAAAGGGGAGAGGTATTTTCGAAAATTAGAGAGGGAAAAGTAGTTAGATGGTTTTGAAAAAGATAAGAAACAAACAAAAAGTTAGTTAGTTGATTGAAAAAGGTTTGAAATCAAATTTTGAAAAAGATAAGAAGATAAGAGGTTAGATAAGATATTTTAAAATCAAGTTTTGAAAAAGATAAAATTTTTGAAAAAAATAAGATAAAAGATAAAAAGATTTAATTTTAAAATTGACTTAACTAACAAGAAACTACAAGATAAGATTCTAGAACTTAAAGATTGAACCTTTCTTAACAAGAAAGTAACAAACTTCAAATTTTTGAACCAATCACATTAATTGTTAGCTAATTTTCGAAAATATGATGTAAAAGATAAGAAAAAGATTTTGAAAAATATTAAAAAAAAATTTCAAAAATTATAAAAAAAATGACGAAGATATGATTTTTGAAAAAGATTTTAAAAAGATAAGATTTTTAAAATTGAAATTTTGACTTGACTTGTAAGAAACAACTAATTTTAAAAATTTTTGACCAAGTCAACCCAAAATTTCGAAATTTTGGGGGGAAATAAGGAAAAGATATTTATTTTTTTTTTTGAATTTTTAAAGAAAAACACAAAAATGACCCAAAACATGAAAATTTTGGATCAAGACACAAGATGCATGCAAGAATGCTATGAATGTCAAGATGAACACCAAGAACACTTTGAAGATCATGATGAACATCAAGAACATAATTTCGAAAAATTGTTGATGCAAAAAAAACATGCAAGACACCAAACTTAGAAATCTTTAATGCATGGAAAATATGAATGCAAAGATGCACATGAAAAATAACAAACAACACAAAACAAGAAATCATCAAGATCAAACAAGAGGACTTGTCAAGAACAACTTGAAGATCATGAAGAACACTATGAATGCATGGAGTTTTCGAAAAATGCAAGAAAAATTTTTAAAGCATGCAATTGACACTAAACTTAAAAATTGACTTAAGACTCAAACAAGAAACACAAAATATTTTTGATTTTTATGATTTTCTAAATTTTTTTTGTATTTTTATTAATTTTTGTTTTCGAAAAATATTTTTGGAAAAACAAAAAAGAAAAGAAAAATTTTGAAAAAGATTTTTTGAAAGGAAAATTACCTAATCTGAGCAACAAGATGAACCGTCAGTTGTCCATACTCGAACAATCCCCGGCAACGGCGCCAAAAACTTGGTGGACGAAATTGTGATTCAATTGTTATTCCATTTTGCAAAATTCATTGCTTTTCATTCCCTGGTAATGGCGCCAAAAACATGATGCCAATACCATAGTTCACAACTCCGTTCAACTTAACCAGCAAGTGTACTGGGTCATCCAAGTAATACCTTACGTGAGTAAGGGTCGATCCCACAGAGATTGTTGGTATGAAGCAAGCTATGGTTACCTTGTAAACCTCAGTTAGGCAGATTAAATAGTTGTGTGTTTCGAAAATTAATAAATAAATAGAAAATAAAAGGGATAGAAATACTTATGTAAATTAATAGTGGGAATTTCAGATAAGTGTATGGAGATGCTGTGCTCCTCTTGAATCTCTACTTTCCTATTACAGTCATCCAATCCTTCCTACTCCTTTCCATGGCAAGCTGTATGTAGGGCATCACCGTTGTCAATGGCTACATCCCATCCTCTCAGTGAAAATGTTCCTATGCTCTGTCACAGCACGGCTAATCATCTGTCGGTTCTCAATCAGGTTGGAATAGAATCCCTTGATTCTTTTGCGCTTGTCATCACGCCCAGCCTTCAGGAGTTTGAAGCTCGTCACAGTCATTCAATCCTGGAATCCTACTTGGAATACCACAGACAAGGTTTAGACTTTCCGGATCCTCATGAATGCCGCCATCTATCTAGCTTATACCACGAAGATTCTGTTGGGGAATCTAAGAGATATGCGCCCGGCCTAAGGTAGAACGGGAGTGGTTGTCAGTCACGCGCGTTCATAGGTGAGAATGATGATGAGTGTCACGGATCATCACATTCATCAAAGTTAAGTGTAATGTATATATTGGAACAAGAATAGAAGAGAATTGAATAGAAAGTAATAATAATTGTATTGAAACTTGAGGTACAGCAGAGCTCCACACCCTTAATCTATGGTGTGCAGAAACTCCACTGTTGAAAATACATAAGTGAAAGGTTCAGGCATGGCCGAATGGCCAGCCCTCAAAACGTGATCAATAGTCTCCTAAGATGAAGAATAAAACAAAACTGAGACCAAAGATGTCTAATACAATAGTAACTTATCCTATTTATACTAGACTAGCTACTAGGGTTTACATGAGTAAGTATTTGATGCATAAATTCACTTCCGGGGCCCACTTGGTGTATGTTTGGGCTGAGCTTAATCTATCCACGAGCTGAGGCTTCTCTTGGAGTTGAACTCCAAGTTATGATGTGTTTTGGGTGTTCAACTCCGGATCATGACGTTTTTCTGGCGTTTAACTCCAGACAGCAGCATGTACTTGGCGTTCAACGCCAAGTTACATCGTCAATTTCCGAATAAAGTATGGACTATTATATATTGCTGGAAAGCTCTGGATGTTTACTTTCCAACGCCGTTGAGAGCGCGCCTTTTGGAGTTCTGTAGCTCCAGAAAATTCATTTCGAGTGCAGGGAGGTCAGATTCCAACAGCATCAGCAGTCCTTTTTGTCAGCCTTTTTCAGAGTTTTGCTCAAGTCCCTCAATTTCAGCCAGAATTTACCTGAAATCACGGAAAAACACACAAACTCATAGTAAAGTCCAGAAATGTGAATTTAACATAAAAACTAATGAAAACATCCCTAAAAGTAGCTTGAACTTACTAAAAACAACCTAAAAACAATGCCAAAAAGCGTATAAATTATCCGCTCATCATGCCTCTGCAAACGAAATCTTTATTTCAAGAGTCCTTAGGTAGTCTACAAAGTGGGCAAATTGCTTATCCTGTTCCGCTTGGCGGAGTTTCTGAGGATAAGGCATCTTAGCTTTATATTCTTCAACCTTAGTTGCTGCAGGTTTATTCCTTACAGAAGTGGTTGGAGAAGCCTTTTTAGAGGGGTTACTATCAGCACTCTCAGGTGTCTGATTCCCCATTGGCGTTTGAACACCAGGATTGGGTGAAAAATGGGCGTTTAACGCCAACTTTTCCCCCTTTTCTGGCGTTTGAACGCCAGAACTGGGCAGGGAATGGGCGTTTAACGCCAGCTTTTCCCCCTTTCTGGCTTTTGAACGCCAAGAGTATTCCTCTCTGGGCTCTTACTGTTCTCAGAGGGATTTTGGACAGTGGTTTAGTTATCCTCTGTCAATTGTTCCTTTATTAGCTTTTTGCTACTTTGAGCAGTGTTATTCAATGTCTTCCCACTCTTCAGTTGAACTGCTTGGCATTCTTCTGTTATCTATTTAGATAACTGCTGTTTTGCCTGATTCAACTGTGATTCTATGTTCTTGTTAGCAATTTTAGTTTCTTGGAGCATCTCTTTAAATTTTGCTAACTGTTTTGTCATCAGGTGTAATTGCTGATTAAGCTCAACCATTTGTTCTTGAGGATTAGGATCAGTGGCTACTGCCATAACTTCTTCTTTTGTAGAGAACTCGTTGCTAGAGTACAAATATTAATTTCTAGCAACAGTATCTATAAGCTCTTGAGCCTCTTCAATCGTCTTCCTCATATGTATAGATCCACCAGATGAGTGGTCTAGAGACATCTGAGCTTTTTCTGTAAGCCCATAGTAGAAGATGTCTAACTGTACCCACTTTGAAAACATTTCAGAGGGGCATTTTCTTAGCATACCTCTATACCTCTCCCAGGCATTATAAAGGGATTCATTATCCTCTTGTTTAAAGCCTTGGATGTCCAGCCTCAACTGTGTCATCCTTTTTGGAGGGTAAAATTGATTCAGGAATTTGTCTGATAACTGTTTTCATGTCTTTATGCTTGCTGTAGGTTGGTTATTCAACCACCTCTTAGCTTGATCTTTTACAGCAAATGAAAACAGTAATAGTCTGTAGACATCCTGATCCACCTCTTTATCACGTACTGTGTCAGCAATTTGTAAGAATTGTGCCAGAAACTCAGTAGGTTCTTCCTGTGGAAGACCGGAATACTGGCAATTTTGCTGCACCATGATAATGAGTTGAGGATTTAGCTCAAAGCTGCTTGCTTTAATGGGAGGTATACAGATGCTACTCCCATATGCAGCTGTAATGGGGTTAGCATATGACCCCAGAGTCCTTCTGGACTGTTCAATTTCACTTAGGTCCATGATGGAGAAAGGGAATATGATATGAATTCACAAGTAAAGTAAATTTTTTTATAAAATAACCGAAAATAATAAAATAAATGGAAAATAAAATAAGAATTTGAAAACCAAAAGAGAATAAAATCAAAGCAAATTGAAAACTAAATCAATTAATTAATTAAAAAGATTTTGGAATTAGCCATTGAAAATATATGATTGAAAATTATTTTGAAAAAGAATCAATTTTTGAAATGAGGAAAGAGAAAAACAATAAAATGACACCAAACTTAAAATTTTTAGAAAATCAGACACAAATTTTCAAAAACTTAAAGGAAAACACAAAGAAGACACCAAACTTAGAATATGAAACTAAACTCAAATAAAAGACTCTAAACCAACAAAAATAAAACAGTCCTAATCTAAGCAACAAGATAAACCGTCAGTTGTCCACACTCGAACAATCCCCGGCAACGGCGTCAAAAACTTGGTGTACGAAATTGCAATCACACTTTTGCGATCCCGCACAACTAACCAGCAAGTGCACTGGGTCGTCCAAGTAATACCTTACGTGAGTAAGGGTCGATCCCACGGAGATTGTCGGCTTGAAGCAAGCGATGGTTATCTTGCAACTCTTAGTCAGGATATCAATAATTATCAGGGTTGATTGTGAAAAGTAAAAAAACATGAAATAAGTACTTGTTTTGCAGTAATGGAGAACAGGTTGAGGTTTTGGAGATGCTCTATCTTCTGAATCTCTGCTTTCCTACTGTCTTCTTCTTCAAGCACGCTGGCTCCTTCCATGGCAAGCTGTATGTAGGGTTTCACCGTTGTCAATGGCTACCTCCCATCCTCTCAGTGAAAATGTTCAACGCGCTCTGTCACAGCACGACTAATCATCTGTCGGTTCTCAATCAGGTTGGAATAGAATCCAGTGATTCTTTTGCGTCTGTCACTAATGCCCAGCTTTCAGGAGTTTGAAGCTCGTCACAGTCATTCAATCCTTAAATCCTACTCAGAATACCACAGACAAGGTTTAGACCTTCCAGATTCTCTTGAATGCCGCCATCAATTCTAGCTTATACCACGAAGATTCTGATTAAGGAATCCAAGAGATATCTACTCAATCTAAGGTAGAACGGAGGTGGTTGTCAGGCACACGTTCATAGGTGAGAATGATGATAAGTGTCACGGATCATCACATTCATCAGGTTTAGGAACAAGTGATATCTTAGAATAGAAGCAAGCGTATTTGAATGAAAAACAGTAATAATTGCATTAATCCATCAAGACACAGCAGAGCTCCTCACCCTTAACCATGGGGTTTAGAGACTCATGCCATAGAAGGTACAATGAGAAACGTGTAAAGTGTCATCAGGTCCAGATACAATATCAAAAGATCCTATTAATAGTGAACTAGTAACCTAGGGTATACAGAAATGAGTAAATGACGTAAAAATCCACTTCCGGGGTCCACTTGGTATGTGCTTGGGCTGAGCATTGAAGCTTTTATGTGTAGAGACTTTTTCTGGAGTTAAACGCCAGCTTTTATGCCAGTTTGGGCGTTTAACTCCAATTCTTATGCCAGTTCCGGCGTTAAACGCCGGGAATTCTGAAGCTGATTTGCAACGCCGATTTGGGCCATCAAATCTTGTGGAAAGTATGGACTATTATACATTGCTGGAAAGCCCAGGATGTCTACTTTCCAACGCCGTTGAGAGCGCGCCAATTGGGCTTCTGTAGCTCCAGAAAATTCACTTCGAGTGCAGGGAGGTCAGAATCTAACAGCATCTGCAGTCCTTTTCAGCCTCTGAATCAGATTTTTGCTCAGGTCCCTCAATTTCAGCCAGAAAATACCTGAAATCACAGAAAAACACACAAACTCATAGTAAAGTCCAGAAAAGTGAATTTTAACTAAAAACTAATAGAAATATAATAAAAACTAACTAAAATATACTAAAAACATACTAAAAACAATGCCAAAAAGCGTACAAATTATCCGCTCATCAACCACCTCCTCGCCGCCTCTTCCACCGCGACTGCCCAGCGCTGCCGCGGCCACCGGCGAGCCCAGCCCCCTTCAATCTTTCATTTCTCTACCACCCATCACGCCTCAATCCCTATACCCACAACCCTCGCTGCTCTGTCCGTGCACCTCTGCTTCTGTGCGCCACCACCGCCACCATCTGGGGCGGCACTCTGCTCCTGGCTCACACCTCCACTGCCTACCCTCGCTCTTCCTCATTTTCCAATCTCCATTCCCATCTCTGCCCTGCCCCAGGTCACTGCCCCTACTCCAATTCTGTTTTCTTTATTTTTGTTTTAGTTATTTGTTAGGCTTTGTTAGTTGATTAGATTTTGATTCTGTTTGTTAGGTTAGAATAGAAATATCTGCTATTAGGTAGCTAGGTTGTGGTTAGTGGATTCTAGGCCTGATAATTGCGCCGTATATATTTACCTAATTGTGCTTATAATGATTGATTGCTGAGTGTATGATTATATCCTATGATCATGCTACTGCTGCCTGGTACATATCTGAGCTTTTATTGATTGCTTGATGAGTGGTTTAACCATGTCTTGCCATACTGTACCTATTCTGATGCCATGCTTGCTTGATTTTGTGATTGGTATTTGAGTGATGCTTTTGAGATCATTTCTTGTTCGTTTTGCTATCCAGGAACGTCCAATTTTAAGCCGAAATGCTGCCCAATTTTTGATAAAACTGTTTCACTTTCAAATACTGGTTTTGGAATTGAACTTGGCACCTTCAAACTAAGCTTTTCATAACTTACCAAGTTCAATACCCGGGACTTTTGGGCCAGTTTTTCCGTTCTTATTTTGATTCCCGCGATTGGCATTAACTAAGTGAACTTAAGGAGTTGCCTACATTTTTGTTAAAACCATGATATGCAACCTCCTTACATTATGTTCATTCCCTTACAATAGTTGGTATGCTTTGATTGTGCAACTCCTTTTAACTCAACTTAGTTTTCAACCTCTCATAGTTGCACAATTGCACTTTATTGCTTGTAATACCAACTTTATTTTCATGCTTGTGAACATAATTGTTGCGCACAATTTGCAAACTTCTTTTCATGAAGCTATTCTCCATCATACCACCAATCACCAACTTCATTTTCCTAACCCACTAATCTCTTTAACCCACTAACCTCAGTTTTAATTACCCCTAACTCTTCAACCAATTCTTTTAAGGTATGATGTTGAATATGCCTAATCTTCAAAGACTTGTGTCACATGATTGAAACATTGAATTCTTGGTTTATACTTTCATTTCCTATGCTTACTTGCAATCCAAGTTCTCAATTGTAGTCTACATCATGATTGCTTGCTTTCCATCTTACATCCTAAACATGCTCCTACTTGCTATTTGCCTACTTGCTTAATTGCTTATTCTAATTTTTAGGATGTCAGACAAAGGAAGAGGAAAGCATCATCCTCCAGAAAGAGGAAAAGAACACCAGACCCTACTCTTGCCTCACTTCAAGCATATGCTACCAACCCTCTAAATGACATAGACAAAGCAAACCAATTACTACCGGCTCAGGATATGGTCAAATTCCCCAATTTTGACTGTGAACTCAGATTCCCAACCTATAATTCAAAGAATCTGAATATTGAGAAGAAGCTAGTCATCCCATCGGATTTGACCGACATCATCCACCAACGCATTGACCGGATGGGTTTAGCTTTTGTGGATAGAGAGTTGAGCCGGGTGAACCGGTCTTGGGTGCAAGAATTTTACTACAACTTTTTCCGCCACACCCTTGACTCGGTATTGGTTAGAGGAGTTGAGATACTTATCACCGAGGAGGCCATTGAGTATGCCCTTACCTGCCGGCCTAAGACTGGTGACACTAATGCCTTCCTACAGGATGAGATAGAGCTTCACTGCATGACCTTCAATTTTGATGCACTGAGAGCAGTGGTAGCTACTCCGGAGGCCCCTTGGGTTATGGATGCTGAGAACAAGGCACCTAAGGGGATGCACTTCAGTTATCTGAGCCGAGAGGCCAAGACTTGGCAGCATATCTTCGCTCACTACCTCATGCCTACCACTCATTTCTCTGAGATACCTGTTGCGATACTGATCCTGATCAGCTGTATCATAGAGGGGACAGAGGTTTATTACCCCCGACTGATCAGGCGATTTATGTGGAGAGCTCATATTAGAGGCACCTTTCCTTTCCCGATTATGATCACTCAGATGATTCAGAGGGCCGGAGTTCCGTGGCACCAGGATGATGTATCACCACCCCCACCGCTCCCTACGAAGGAACCAGTTACAATTCCATGGGGATTCTGGGTGCACGAGAAGCCTACCTCCCGACGCTGATCTCGAGCCAGAGTAGTAGTTAAGGGAGCTGGACCCTTTTCATCAGCAGCGCCCACAGGAGCTTTCACTTCCACAGCAGCAGCAGTCCCATTACCACCACCACCAGCACTAGAGCCTACTTATTTCCTGGTCCAGCGTCTCTTCCGATTCATGGAGCGCGGCAAGCGCCACTCATGCGCCGCCTTGACCGGATTAACCAGATGTTCATAGCTTAGGGCTTCGAGTTGCGCTATCTACCCGAGTCCTCCAGTTTCGATGAGGAGTTCCATGATGATACACACGAGAACGATCTTAAGGAAACCCATGAGGAGGAGCCCATCCATACAGAGGCACCACACCAAACATAGGCTACCCAGGAGACCGAGCAGTATTCTGTAGAGCCTCAACCTCAGACACAGCAGCCCCAGCCAGAGCCAGCACTGACCGGTGTACCTCTCCCTGACCCTCATGATTAGCATCAAAGACGATTCTTGATCTTAAGTGTGGGGAGGTCGTCGTTGGCATCATTGGAGGACCGGTGAACATTTTGGCGCATTTCCTAGTTACATCTTCCTAGTTATCTTATATTGCATATTATTGTATATATTGTTTGGATATTTTGGACACATTTTGAGTGTTGCATACTCTTTGATGTTAGACATTTTGGTTGTTAGATATTTTGGATGTTGGATTTTATATCCTTGGTTAGATTTTTCTCTATAAAGTTATCTTCTTAGTAGCTTGTAGTGTGATTAGAAAATATTTTGGAATTATTGAGACTTAGAATATTTTGGAATTGTTAAGACTTAGTCAACCCTTTTACATATGAAATTTGTTTTGATTGGAAATAGAAAGGGTAAACTAAGGAATTTTTGAACTTTTCAATCACAACAATGCTTGGTCAAAATAATGGAACTTTTCAAGGAACCCATCTAGAGAGAACAACCCAATTGATTGAAAATTTTTTTGTAGATTGCTTGAATTCATACTTTGTGAAGCATGTATTGAGCTAAGAACACAAGCTTGTGAGATTAGAGCCTATTGACGTGGTTACATCTTATAACCACTTATTTTCCATTCTTGTGTGCAATTGTTCTCTTTCTATGATTGTGATCCTTGATTTGCTTGATTCTATATGTCCTTTTATTCCTTGTATTCATGCATTTGTATGATTGAGGCCATTATTTCATTAGCTCACTTAACCAAATAGCATACCTTTTACCATCCATTGCAACCAAGTTTGAGCCTACGCTTAACCCAATTATTCTTTATTTTAGCACATTACAAGCCTTAAAGTGGAAGACAATAAAATTCCCTTGTTTGGATCTTGATTGGCTTAGGCTAGTGAGAGTGTTTGTTATTCAAATTTGGGGAGATTTGGAAACATTGGTTGGGATAAAAAGGATATTTTGTATTTTCATATTTGGGAATTGGGTGCATGCTCATGTATTGACCAAATGTATAGACCTTGTGCATTGATGATGTTGCATGAGGCTTGAAAGAGAAAAAAATGAAATGAGAAAAACAAAAAATATAATAAATGTGAAAAAGAAAAGAAAAGAAAAAAATAGAAAAAGAAAAAAAAAGAAGAAAAAGCAATAAAAAGGGGACAAAATGCCCCAAAATAAAGTTCAAATAAAATTAATGCATATATGTGGTAATCAAAAGAAAATGCATGAGTATGCGAAAAAGTGAGGAATGGGTAGTTAGATTAGCACTTAATTGTATAGGTCATTATATAGGTTAGGTGGGAAAGTTTAAGCTAATCAAAAATTCAATTCCTAGTCCACTAGTCATATATGATCCTACCTTGACCCTAGCCCCATTACAACCTATGAAAGACCTCATGATGAATGTATGCATGCATAGATTAAGTGTTGATTGTTAGAAGAAGATCAAATCTTGGAAAAACATGATTAGGAGAGAATTGAGTGAATTAACCCTTAAACACTTGAGTGAAAAGAGCGGATACACATCCGGTGAGGGTTCCATAGCCCAATTACATGTGTTCACCCTTGTCACCTATATTCTTCCAAGTTTATAATTCTTTTGATAATCCAATGCAATTGTGGTTTGGACTTGGTTCCTATTGCTCTAGCCCTTGTGCTTACACATGTTTTCTTGCGAATTGATTTGTTTTAACCAAGCATTTTCATTCACTTTAGGTAGTTGCATTTAGATAGGTTCATATAGTTTAGTTGCATTTAATAAAGATCATACCCCTTGTTTCCTTCTTATTTAGCATGAGGACATGCTAAGGTTTAAGTGTAGGGAAGTTGATAAACCCCATTTTTAGGGTTTATCTTGTGTTGAATTTAGAGTATTTTGCTAACCTTTTCTCACATTTAGCCAATGAATTAGCATGATTTTGTGATCTCTCCCTTATTTGTGCTTAATTGTAAAAACATGCTTTCTAGGCCTTTAATTTGATAATTTTAATTCTCTCTTGATTCCATAAAGTACCTTGATGTGTTTGCTAGTAATCTCAGGATGAAATAGGCTTGGAATGGATCAAAGGAGCAAGGAAGGAAGCATGCAAGTGGAGAGAAGCATAAAAAGCTAAAGAATTGATCCCGACCAAGGATGAGCACCCGCACCAGGCGCTCGCGCGCACCTTGCGAAATCGGCCAGGGATGCGTATGCGTACCGTGCGCATACGCATCGCAGTGTGCACGTGATTCTTTTAGTGTAACTCATGCCTGGAGATTTTGGAGGGTTTCTGAACCCATTTGGAGCTGGAATTTTGGCGGGAAAAGACTAAAAAGGACCAATGATTGAAGGGGAGATCTTCTGGGAATTATTAGTTAGGAAGTTAGCCTTTTAGTTAGTCTTTAGAGAGAGAAGCTCTCACTTCTCTCTAGAATTAGAATTAGGATTAGGTTTAGGTTAATCTCTCCTCTTAGATCTAGGTTTAATTCATAATTTGATTTACTTTTCCTTTATCAATTCTTACTCCTCTATTCTTCTTCTCTCTAGTTTTGTACTTTAATCCTTGTAATTCTTTACTTTGTTGTGGATCTATTTTTGTTCTTTTGTTTTCTTTTAATAATGCAATTTGAGGTAATTCATGATAATTGTGATTTTCTTAATTGTTGTTGTTAATTCTTTGTATTCAGTTGTTGTTAGAATTCATTCTTGTTGTGATTTACTATATTTTCTTTTGTACCTTCCAAGTGCTTGATGAAATGCTTGGTTGGATTTTAGAGTATAATTTTATATTCTTGGCTTGGAAAGGTAACTTAGGAACTCTTGAGTTACTAATGTCCAAGTGATTGATAGTTGATAGCCATTGACTCTAGCCTTCATTAATTCAATTAGTGGAAAGCTAGGATTTATGGAATTGGATTGATATAGCTCACTTGACCTTCTTTTTCTATTAGTTAGAGGATGACTTAGTGGGATTGATCCTTGCAACTATCATAATTGTGGCTAGTAATAAGGATAGAGATCCTTGACCACCAAACCTTGCCAAGACCATTTTGTTAATAGAATTTTATTACCATTTACTATTCATGTTTCTCATTCAAAACCCCAAAAATAAACAAGTCCATAACCAATAACAAGAACACTACCCTGCAAGTCCTTTGAAAGACGACCCGAGGTTTAAATACTTCGATTTATAGATTTTAGGGGTTGTACTTGTGACAAACAACTTTTTGTATGAAAGGATTATTTTTGGTTTAGAGAATATACTTTACAACGAGATTTCATTAGTGAAATTCTAAACCGTCAAAAATCCAATCATCAATACACCTTGGAAGTCTCTAAGGTGCCTAATAGGATCTTGGGCTGAGAGTCCATGAAACTTGGGTAGAAGATTAATCAAGGCGGTCTTGAACTCAAAATTAGCATTTAACTCTGGGTGACGCACTTAAAGCGGTTGAAGAACAAAGTCCAGAGCACCGGCTTCCTTAAGAGTGACTCTCTTTGGAGCGGCCATGGTTTTGCTACCTAGATCAATAGAAGAGGTATTAGTAGTATCGATGGAAGAGTATATCGTTCCTTCTTCGAATGACAATTCCGATTCGACCTCAGATAATGTTGGTGAATTGGTAGGGACCCTTTCACCACCTCCAAAGGCTAACCCTCTCTGAGCTTACCTAATATGGAGTAAAATTCTCTAAATTTTGGGATCAAAAGTAGCTAAGCTCGAGTCCGGTAGTGAACGCATCATTCAATGAAAGAGGCATAGAGCTCATGACAAGAAAATGCACTAAACAAAAATTAATCCTAACTAACAATCAAACTAGCAAATAATCAATGAAAAATGCAAGTATTCACATATCCACATATTTACACTAACCAACAACATGGCATACATATGCAACTCCCCGGCAACGGTGCCATTTTGATGAGCTATATTTTATCGGTATAGAATTTTTCCAATAGAATTGTGTTGTGAGTATAGTCTAAACCAACAAACTATAACGCATCAAACAAAGAAAGTCTGCATCCGCGATTCAAATCAATAACCGAAAGTATTAGTCTCGAGTTGTTCCCCCTAGGAGTTGTGGTGCCCAAAAATTACACTCACACTATGTAATTCCGCACAACTAACCAGCAAGTGCACTGGGTTGTCCAAGTAATACCTTACGTGAGTAAGGGTCGATCCTATGGAGATTGCTGGCTTGAAGCAAGCTATGGTTATCTTATTATTCTTAGTCAGGATATCAATAAGGTTTTTAGTTTTAATAGTGAAAAGTGAAAGAGCATGAAAGGAATATTTGTTACACAATAATGGAGAATGGGTTGGAGTTTTGGAGATGCTCCGTCCTTTGAATTTCTGCTTTCCTACTGTCTTCTTCTTCATGCACGCAGGTCTCCTTCCATGGCAAGCTGTATGTTGGTGGATCACCGTTGTCAATGGCTACCAGTCGTCCTCTCAGTGAAAAGGGTCCATGTACATGGCTAATCATCTGTTGGTTCTCACTAATGCTGGAATAGGATCCAGTGATCCTTTTGCGTTTGTCACTACGCCCAACGTTCGTGAGTTTGAAGCTCGTTACAGACATCCCCTCCTAGATCTTACTCGAAATACCACAAACAAGGTTTAGACTTTCCAAATCTCAGGAATGCTACCCATTGGTTCTAGCTTATACCACAAAGACTCTGGACTCACGGTTTGAACGCTCTGTTGTCAGGAGAGGCAGTCAAACTCGTGAGCCAAAAACCCAAGAGATAAACATTCAATCTAAGATAGAACGGAAGTGGTTGTTAGGCATGAGTTCATAGGTTGAGAATGGTGATGATTGTCACGGATCATCACATTCATCATGTTGAAGTGCGAATGAATATGTTAGAATAGAAACAAGCGAGATTGAATAGAAAACAGAAATACTTGCATTAATTCATCGAGGCGCTGCAGAGCTCGTCACCCCCAACCACAGGGTTTAGAGACTCATGCTATCAAAGATACAAATTCAGATGTCAAATGTCATGAGGTACAAAATAAATCTCTAAAAGTAGTTTTTATACTCAACTAGTAACCTAGGTTTACAGAAAATGAGTAAACTAAGATAGATAGTGCAGAAATCTACTTCTGGGGCCCACTTGGTGTTTGTCAGGGCTGAGCATTGAAGCTTTCATGTGCTTAGGCTATTCTTGGAGTTAAACGCCAGTTTGTAACCTGTTTTTGGCATTTAACTCTGGTTTGTAACTTGTTTCTGGCGTTTGACGCCAGAATAAGACAGAAAGCTGGCGTTAAATGCCAGTTTGCGTCATCTAAAAATGGACAAAGTATGGATTATTATATATTGCTAGAAAGCCCTGGATGTCTAATTTTCAATGCAATTGAGAGCGTGCCATTTGGATTTCTGTAGCTTCAAAAATTCCACTTCGAGTGTAAGGAGGTCAGAATCCAACAGCATCAGCAGTCCTTTATCAGCCTCTGAATCAGATTTTTGCTCAGGTCCCTCAATTTTAGCTAGAAAATACCTGAAATCATAGAAAAACACACAAACTCATAGTAAAGTCTAGAAATGTGATTTTTGCATAAAAACTAATAAAGATATACTAAAAATTAGCTAGATCCTACTAAAAACTATGTGAAAACACCCCCAAAAAGTGTATAAAATATCCGCTCATCACAACACCAAAATTAAACTGTTGCTTGTCCCCAAGCAACTAGATAAATAAAATAGGATAGCACAAAGATCAAGAGGCAATCTCAGAGTTTTACATGAAGCTCAATTCTAATTAGATGAGCGGGACTAGTAGCTTTTTGCTTATGAACACTTTTGGCATCTCACTTCATCCCTTGAAGTTTAGAATGATTGGCATCCATAGGAACTCAGAATTTAAATAGTGTTATTGATTCTCCTAGTTTAGTATGTTGATTCTTGAACACAACTACTTTATGAGTCTTGGCCGTGGCCCTAAGCACTTTGTCTTCCAGTATTACCATCGGATACATAAATGCCACAGACTCATAACTGGGTGAACCTTTTCAGATTGTGACTTAGCTTTGCTAAAGTCCCCAATTATAGGTGTCCAGAGATCTTAATCACACTCTTTTGGATCACGACTTTAACCACTTAGTCTCAAGCTTTTCACTTGGACCTGCATGCCACAAGCACATGGTTAGGGACAGTTGGGTTCAGCCGCTTAGGCCAGGATTTTATTCATTTAGGCCCTCCTATCCATTGATGCTCAAAGCCTTGGATCCTTTTTAGCCTTGCCTTTTGGTTTTAAGGGCTATTGGCTTTTTCTTTTTCTTTTTCTTCTCTCCTTTTTTTTCACTATTTTTTCTTGCTTCAAGAATCAATTTTATGATTGTTCAGATTATCAATAACATTTTTTTTCATCATTCTTTCAAGAGTGATGAGCGGATAATTTATACGCTTTTTGGCATTATTTTTAGGTAGTTTTTAGTATGATCTAGTTACTTTTAGAGATGTTTTCATTAGTTTTTATGCTAAATTCACATTTCTGGACTTTACTATCAGTTTGTGTGTTTTTCTGTGATTTCAGGTATTTTCTGGCTGAAATTGAAGGATAGGAGGCTGACAAAGGACTGCTGATGTTGTTGGAATCTGACCTCCCTGCACTCAAAATGGATTTTCTGGAGCTACAGAACTCCAAATGGCGCGCTCTCAACGGCGTTGGAAAGTAGACATCCAGATCTTTCCAGAAATATATAATAGTCTATACTTTATTCGTAATTAGACGACATAAACTGGCGCTCAACGCCAGTTCCATGCTGCATTCTGGAGTCAAACACCAGAAACACGTCACGAACCAGAGTTGAACGCCCAAAACATGTTACAACTTGGCGTTCAACTCCAAGAGAAGCCTCAACTCGTGGATAGATCAAGCTCAGCCCAAGCACACACCAAGTGAGCCCCGGAAGTGGATTTATGCATCAATTACTTACTTCTGTAAACCCTAGTAGCCAGTTTAGTATAAATAGAACATTTTACTATTGTATTCAGTGTCTTTTGATCACATTACATCTTTGGTCTCAGTTTTATTTTATTATCCATCCTAGGAGACTATTGATCACGTTTTGGGGGCTGGCCATTCGGCCATGCCTGGACCTTCATCACTTATGTATTTTCAACGGTGGAGTTTCTACACACCATAGATTAAGGGTGTAGAGCTCTGCTGTACCTCGAGTTTTAATGCAAGTACTACTATTTTCTATTCAATTTGACTTATTCTTATTCTAAGATATTTGTTGCACTTCAACATGATGAATGTGATGATCTGTGACATTCATTATCATTCTCACCTATGAACGCGTGATTGACAACCACTTCCGTTCTACCTTAGACCGGGCGCATATCTCTTGGATTCCTTAATCAGAATCTTCGTGGTATAAGCTAGAATTGATGGCGGCATTCATGGGAATCCGGAAAGTCTAACCTTGTCTGTGGTATTTCGAGTCGGATTCCGGGATTGAATGACTGTGACGAGCTTCAAACTCGCGATTGCTGGGCGTGATGACAAATGCAAAAGAATCAAGGGATTCTATTCCAACATGATCGAGAACCGACAGATGATTAGCCGTGCTGTGACAGATCATTTGGACCATTTTCACTGAGAGGATGGGATGTAGCCATTGAAAACGGTGATGCCCTACATACAGCTTGCCATGGAAAGGAGTAAGAAGGATTGAAGGAAAGCAGTAGGAAAGCAGAGATTTAGAAGGCGCAAGCAGCTCCATGTGCTTGTCTGAAATTCCCACCATTAATTTACATAAGTATCTCTATCCTATTTTATTCCTTCGCGTATACTATAATTTTTTAACACAGTTGAATCCACCTGACTGGGATTTACAAGATGACCATAGCTTGCTTCATACCAACAATCTCTGTGGGATCGACCCTTACACACGTAGGGTTTATTACTTGGACGACCCAGTACACTTACTGGTTAGTTGTACGGAGTTGTGACAAAGTGTGATTCACGTTTGAGAGCACCAAGTCTTTGGAGCCATTGTTAATGATCACAATTTCGTCTATCAAGTTTTTGGCGCCGTTGCCAGGGATTGTTCGAGTTTGGACAACTGACGGTTCATCTTGTTGCTCAGATCAGGTAATTTTCTTTTTGTTTTAATTTCAAAAAATTTTTCAAAAAAATCTTTCAAATTTTTTTTTCTCTTTTTCGTTTTTCTAAAGAATATTTTTGAAAAAAAATAATAAAAATACAAAAAAATTTCATAAAATCATAAAAACCAAAAATATTTTGTGTTTCTTGTTTGAGTCTTGTGTCATGTTCTAAGTTTGGTGTCAATTGCATGATTTAAAAATTCTTGCATTTTTCAAAAATTCATGCATTCATGGTGTTCTTCATGATCTTCAAGTTGTTCTTGGTAAGTCTTCTTGTTTGATCTTGATTTTTTTTCTTGTTTTGTGTCTTTTGTTGTTTTCCATGTGCATTTTTGCCTTTATATTGTCTAAGCATTAAAGATCTCTAAGTTTGGTGTCTTGCATGTTTTCTTTGCATAAAAAATTTTTCAAAAATATGTTCTTGATGTTCATCATGATCTTCAAAGTGTTCTTAGTGTTCATCTTGACATTCATAGTATTCTTGCATGCATAATGTGTCTTGATCCAAAATTTTCATGTTTTGGGTCATAATTGTGTTTTTCTCACTAATCATTAAAAATTCAAAAAAATAAAATAAAATAAAATATCTTTTCCTTAATTTTCTCATAATTTTTGAAAATTTGAGTTGACTTAAGTAAAAAATTTTTAAAATTAGTTGTTTCTTACAAGTCAAGTCAAATTTTCAATTTTAAAAATCTTATCTTTTCAAAATCTTTTTCAAAAATCATATCTTTTTCATTTTTTTTACTATTTTTCGAAAATTCTTTAAAATATTTTTTCAAAAATCTTTTTCTTAATTTTATCTTTCTTTTCGAAAAATATGCTAACAATTAATGTGATTGGTTCAAAAATTTGAAGTTTGTTACTTTCTTGTTAAGAAATGTTCAATCTTTAAATTCTAGAATCTTATCTTTTAGTTTCTTGTTAGTCAAGTAATTAATTTTAATTTTAAAAATTAAATCTATCTTATCTTATCTTTTATATCATCTTTTTCAAAATTTTATCTTTTTCAAAAATTTGATTTTAAAATATCTTTTCTAACTTCTTATCTTCTTATATTTTCAAATTTGATTTTCAAATCTTTTTCAACTAACTATTTGACTTTTTGTTTGTTTCTTATCTTTTTCAAAACCACCTAACTACTTTTCCCTCTCTACTTTTCGAAAATATCTCATCTTTTTTTCAAAAATTCTTTTTAATTAAATAATTGTTTTAAATTTTAATTTTAATTCTATCTCATCTTTAATTTTCGAAAATCATTAACTCCTTTTCAAAATTAATTTTCAAATTCTCTCTCTCATCTTCTTCTATTTATTTATTCATTTACTAACACTTCTCTTCACCTCTCTTCATCTCCAATCACTGCCTCCATCCTTACCCTTGTGTTTGGATTTTCCTTTCTTTATTCTTTTCTTCTTCTACTAATAATAAGGATCCTCTTTACTGTGACATAGAGGATTCCTCTTATTTTCTTGTTCTCTTCTCTTTCATATGAGCAGGAACAAGGAAAAAAACACTATTGTTGAAGCTGATCCTGAACCTGAAAGGACTCTGAAGAGAAAACTAAGAGAAGCTAAATTACAACAATCCAGAGGCAACCTTTCCGAAATTTTTGAACAAGAGAAGGAGATGGCAGCCGAACCCAACAACAATAATGCAAGGAGGATGCTTGGTGATTTTACTAAACCCACATCCAAATTTGATGGAAGAAGCATCTCAATTCCTGCCATTGGAGCAAACAATTTTGAGCTGAAACCTCAATTAGTTGCTCTAATGCAACAGAACTGCAAGTTTCATGGACTTCCATCTGAAGATCCTTACCAGTTTTTAACTGAGTTCTTGCAGATTTGTGAGACTGTTAAGACAAATGGAGTAGATCCTAAAGTCTACAGGCTCATGCTTTTCCCTTTTGCTGTAAGAGACAGAGCTAGAACATGGTTGGACTCACAACCTAAAGATAGCCTGGACTCCTAGGATAAGCTGGTCACAGCCTTCTTGGATAAATTCTTTCCTCCTCAAAAGCTGAGTAAGCTTAGAGTGGATGTTCAGACCTTCAAGCAAAAAGATGGCGAATCCCTCTATGAAGCTTGGGAAAGATACAAGCAGATGACCAAAAAGTGTCCTTCTGACATGTTTTCGGAGTGGACCATATTAGATATATTCTATTATGGTCTATCTGAGTTTTCCAAAATGTCATTGGACCACTCTGCAGGTGGATCCATTCACCTAAAGAAAACGCCTGCAGAAGCTCGGGAACTCATTGACATGGTTGCAAATAACCAATTCATGTACACTTCTGAGATGAATTCCGTGAATAATGGGACGCCTCAGAGGAAGGGAGTTCTTGAAATTGATGCTTTGAATGCCATATTGGCTCAGAACAAAGTGTTGACTCAGCAAGTCAACATGATTTCTCAAAGTCTGAATGGATGGCAAAATGCATCCAACAGTACTAAAGAGGCATCTTCTGAAGAAGAAGCTTATGATCCTGAAAATCCTGCAATGACAGAGGTAAATTACATGGGTGAACCTTATGGAAACACATATAATTCATCATGGAGAAATCATCCGAATTTCTCATGGAAGGATCAACAAAAGCCTCAACAAGGCTTTAATAATGGTGGAAGAAATAGGCTCAGCAATATCAACCCTTATCCATCATCTTCTCAGCAACAGACAGAGAATTATGAACAGAATACCTCTAACTTGGCAAATTTAGTCTCTGATCTGTCTAATGCCACTTTAAGTTTCATGAATGAAACAAGATCCTCCATCCGAAATTTGGAGGCACAAGTAGGCCAGCTGAGTAAGAAAATCACTGAAACTCCTCCTAGTACTCTCCCAAGCAATACAAAAGAGAATCCAAAAAGAGAGTGCAAGGCCATTGATATAATCAATATGGCCAAATGCAAGGAGGAGGGAGAGGACGCAAATCCCAATGAGGAAGATCTCATGGGACGTCTCTCAAGCAGGAAGGAGTTCCCTATTGAGGATCCAAAGGAATTTGAGGCTCTTATAGAGACCATAGAGATTCCATTAAATCTCCTTATGCCATTCATGAGCTCTGAAGATTATTCTTCCTCTGAAGAGGATGAAGATGTAATTGGAGAGCAAGTTGCTCAATATCTAGGAGCCATCATGAAGCTGAATGCCAAGTTATTTGGTAATGAGAATTGGAAAGGTGAACCTCCCTTGCTCATTAGTGAACTTGATACATGGGTTCAGCAAACTTTACCTCAAAAGAAACAAGATCCTGGAAAATTCTTAATACCCTGTACCATAGGCACCATGACCTTTGAAAAAGCTCTGTGTGACCTAGGGTCAAGCATAAATCTTATGCCACTCTCTGTACTAGAGAAGCTAGGGATCATTGAGGTACAGCCTGCCATATTTTCATTACAAATGGCAGACAAGTCAATAAGACAAGCTTATGGATTGGTAGAGGACGTGTTGGTAAAGGTTAAAGGCCTTTACATCCCTGCTTATTTCATAATCTTAGACACTAGGAAGGAGGAGGATGAATGTATCATCCTTGGAAGACCTTTCCTAGCTACAGCAGAAGCTATGATAGATGTTAACAGAGGAGAATTAGTCCTTCAATTGAATGGGGACTACCTTGTGTTTAAGGCACACGGCTATCCTTCTGTAACAAGGGAGAGTAAGCATACAAAGCTTCTCTCAGTACAGAGTCAAACAGTGCCCCCACAATCAAACTCTAAGTTTGGTGTTGGGATGCCACAACCAAACTCTAAGTTTGGTGTTGAATCCCCACAACCAAACTCTAAGTTTGGTGTTGGGACTATACAATATTGACCTGATGACCTGTGTGGCTCTATGAGAGCCCACTGTCAAGCTATTGACATTAAAGAAGCGCTTGTTGGGAGGCAACCCAATTTTTATTAATCTAATTTTATTTTATTTTCATTGTTCTTTTATGTTTTATTAGGTTCATGATCATGTGGAGTCACGAAAAAAATATTAAACATAAAAACAGAATCAAAAATAGCAGAAGAAAAATCACACCCTGGAGGAAGGACTTACTGGCGTTTAAACGCCAGTAAGGAGCATCTGGCTGGCGTTCAACACCAGAACAAAGCATAGATCTGGCGCTGAACGCCAAAAACAAGCAACATCCCGGCATTCAAACGCCAGGAATGCACCCTGAGGAGAGCTGGCGCTGAACGCCAGAAACAAGCATGGAACTGGCATTCAATGCCAGAAACATGCTGCACATGGGCATTGAACGCCCAGAACATGCATCACTTCGGCGTTTAAATGCCAGAATTACATGGAAAGGCATTTTACATGCCTAATTGGTGCAGGGATGTAAATCCTTGACACCTCAGGATTTTGGACCCCACAGGATCATCTCAGGATCTATGGACCCCACAGGATCCCCACATACCATATTCTCCCCTCTTCTCAACATTCATCCTCTCTTTCCAATAAACACTCTTCCCTAAAACCCTTCACCAATCACCTCAATCTCTTTTCCCAATTACTTCCTTCACCACTCACATCCATCCACTCTTCCCCATAAACCCCACCTACCTTCAAAATTCAAATTTCTTTAACACCCAAACCCACCCTAAATAGGCCGAACCTACTCCCTCTCCCCTCACTATATAAACCCCTCCATTCTTCTTCATTTTCACACAACACAAACCTCTCTTCTCCTTCTTGGCCGAATACACCTCTCCCCCGCTCCTCCATATTTTCTTCTTTTTCTTCTTCTCTTCTTTCATCTCTTGCTCGAGGGCGAGCAATATTCTAAGTTTGGTGTGGTAAAAGCATAGCTTTTTTTGTTTTTCCATAACCATTGATGGCACCTAAGGACGAAGAATCCTCTAGAAAAGGGAAAGGGAAGCCAAAAGCTTCCACCTCCGAGTCATGGGAGATGGAAAGATTCATCTCCAAAGCCCATCAAGACCACTTCTATGATGTTGTGGCCAAGAAGATGGTGATCCTCGAGGTCCCTTTCAAGCTCAAGAAAAATGAGTATCCGGTGATCTGACATGAGATCCAAGGAAAAGGTTGGGAAGTTCTAACCAACCCCATCCAACAAGTCGGAATCTTAATGGTTCAAGAGTTCTATGCCAATGCATGGATCACTAGAAACCATGATCAAAGTAAGAACTCGAACCCAAAGAATTATCTTACAATGGTTCGGGGGAAATACTTAGATTTTAGTTCGGAAAATGTGAGGTTGGCATTCAACTTGCCCATGATGTAAGGAGATGCACGCCCCTACACTAGAAGGGTCAACTTTAATCAAAGGTTGGACCAAGTCCTTATGGACATATGTGTGGAAGGAGCTCAATGGAAAAAAGATTCCAAAGGTAAGTCGGTTTAACTAAGAAGACTAGACCTCAAGCCTGTGGCTAGAGGATGGTTGGAGTTCATCCAATGCTCCCTCATCCCCACTAGCAACCGATCTGAAGTTACTGTGGATCGGGCCATCATGATTCATAGCATCATGAATGGAGAGGAAGTAGAAGTTCATGAAGTCATCTCCCATGAATTCTACAAAATAGCCGATAAGCCCTCTACTTTGGCAAGGCTAGCTTTTCCTAATCTTATTTGCCATCTATGTTACTCAGCTGGATTATCATAGAAGGAGACATCCTCATTGAGGAGGACAAGCCCAAGAGGCGCATAAGGAAGCTCATCACCAAGAAATCCCGGAGATGCCTCAAGGGATGCACTTTCCTCCCAACAACTATTGGGAATAACTCAACACTTCCTTAGAAGATTTGAGTTACAATGTGGATCAATTAAGGGTGGAACATCAAGAGCACTCCATCATTCTCCATGAAATTAGAGAAAATTAAAGAGCAATGAGGGAGGAGCAACAAAGGCAAGGAAGGGACATAGAAGAGCTTAAGGACATCATTGGTCCTTCAAGAAGAAGACGCCACTAAGGTGGATTCATTCATTGTTCTTATTTTTGCTGTTTTTCGTTTTTTTTATCTATGTTTTGTGTCTCTACTTCATGATCATTAGTATGTAGTAACTATGTCTTAAAGCTATGAATAAATTCCATAAATCTTTCACCTCTCTTAAATGAAAAATGTTTTTAATTCAAAAGAACAAGAAGTACATAAATTTCGAAAATTGTCCTTGAAATTAGTTTAATTATATTGATGTGGTGACAATACTTTTTATTTTCTGAATGAATGCTTAAACAGTGCATAATTTTGATCTTGTTGTTTATGAATGTTAAAATTGTTGGCTCTTAATAGAATGACGAACAAAGAGAAATGTTATTGATGATTTGAAAAATCATGAAATTGATTCTTGAAGCAAGAAAAAGCAGTGAAAAACAAAAGCTTGCGAAAAAAAATATTGGCGAAAAAAAAAGAAAGAAAAAGAAAAAGCAAGTAGAAAAAGCCAATAGCCCTTAAAACCAAAAGGCAAGGGTAAAAAGGATCCAAGGCTTTGAGCATCAATGGATAGGAGGGCCCAAGGAAATAAAATCCAAGCCTAAGAGGCTAAATCAAACTGTCCCTAACCATGTGCTTGTGGCATGCAGGTCCAAGTGAAAAGTTTGAGACTGAGTGGTTAAAGTCGTGATCCAAAGTAAAAAGAGTGTGCTTAAGAGCTCTGGACACCTCTAACTGGGGACTCTAGCAAAGCTGAGTCATAATCTGAAAAGGTTCACCCAATCATGTGTCTGTGGCATTTATGTATCCGGTGGTAATACTGGAAAACAAAATGCTTAGGGCCACGGCCAAGACTCATAATAGTAGCTGTGTTCAAGAATCAACAAACTTAACTAGGAGAATTAATAACACTATCTGAAATTCTAAGCTCCTATAGATGCCAATCATTCTAAACTTCAAAGGAGAAAGTGAGATGCCAAAACTGTTCAGAAGCAAAAAGCTACAAGTCCCGCTCATCTAATTAGAATTAATATTCATTGATATTTTAGAATTTATAGTATATTCTCTTATTTTTATCCTAATTGATTTTCAATTGCTTGGGGACAAGCAACAATTTAAGTTTGGTGTTGTGATGAGCGGATAATTTATACGCTTTTTGGCATTGTTTTTAGGTAGTTTTTAGTATGATCTAGTTACTTTTAGGGATGTTTTCATTAGTTTTTATGCTAAATTCACATTTCTGGACTTTACTATGATTTTGTGTATTTTTCTGTGATTTCAGGTATTTTCTGGCTGAAATTGAGGGACCTGAGCAAAACTCTGATAGGAGACTGACAAAGGACTGCTGATGCTGTTGGAATCTGACCTCCCTGCACTTAAAATGCATTTTCTGGAGCAACAAAACTCCAAATGGCGCGCTCTCAATGGCGTTGGAAAGTAGACATCCAGAGCTTTCCAGAAATATATAATAGTCCATACTTTATTCGTAATTAGATGACGTAAACTGGCGCTCAACGCCAGTTCCATGCTGCATTCTGGAGTCAAACGCCAGAAACACGTCACGAACCAGAGTTGAACGCCCAAAACACGTTACAACTTGGTGTTCAACTCCAAGAGAAGCCTCAGCTCGTGGATAGATCAATCTCAGACCAAGCACACACCAAGTGGGCCCCGGAAGTGGATTTATGCATCAATTACTTATTTCTGTAAACCCTAATAGCTAGTTTAGTATAAATAGAACATTTTACTATTGTATTCAGTGTCTTTTGACCATGTTACATCATTGGTCTCAGTTTTATTTTATTATCCATCCTAGGAGACTATTGATCACATTTTGGGGGCTGGCCATTCGGCCATGCCTGGACCTTCATCGCTTATGTATTTTCAACGGTGGAGTTTCTACACACCATAGATTAAGGGTGTGGAGCTCTGCTGTACCTCGAGTTTTAATGCAAGTACTACTATTTTCTATTCAATTCAACTTATTCTTATTCTAAGATATTTGTTGCACTTCAACATGATGAATCTGATGATCTGTGACACTCATCATCATTCTCAACTATGAACGCGTGACTGACAACCACTTCCATTCTACTTTAGACCGGGCGCATATCTCTTGGATTCCTTAATCAGAATCTTCGTGGTATAAGCTAGAATTGATGGCGGCACTCATGGGAATCCGTAAAGTCTAACCTTGTCTGTGGTATTCCGAGTAAGATTCCGGGATTGAATGACTGTGACGAGCTTCAAACTCGCGATTGCTGGGCGTGATGACAAACGCAAAAGAATCAAGGGATTCTATTCCAACATGATCGAGAACCGACAGATGATTAGCCGTGGTGTGACAGATCATTTGGACCATTTTCACTGAGAGGATGGGATGTAGCCATTGACAACGGTGATGCCCTACATACAGCTTGCCATGGAAAGGAGTAAGAAAGATTGAAGGAAAGCAGTAGGAAAGCAGAGATTCAGAAGGCTCAAGTAGCTCCATGCACTTGTCTGAAATTTCCACCATTAATTTACATAAGTATCTCTATCGTATTTTATTCCTTCGCGTATACTATAATTTCTTAACACAGTTGAATCCGCCTAACTAGGATTTACAAGATGACCATAGCTTGCTTCATACCAACAATCTCTGTGGGATCGACCCTTACTTACGTAAGGTTTATTACTTGGATGACCCAGTACACTTGCTGGTTAGTTGTGCGGAGTTGTGACGAAGTGTGATTCACATTTGAGAGCACCAATTCTTTGGAGCCATTGTTAATGATCACAATTTTGTCCATCAAAGATCCAACAGTTTTAACATTCATAAACAACAAGATTCAAAATATGCACTATTTAAGCATTCATTTAGAAGAAAAAAAAGTGTTGCCACCACATATAAATAATTTGAATTTTTCTTATTAAGAACTCAAAAAAAATTGCCTCCTTATTCTAAAAATATCTACTATTTTATTCATGTTTAATGATGATGAGAAAAATAAATTATAGCTTACTTGGAGATGATAAAAATAAAAATAAAAATACTAATCACTACTGCTCATATGACTCCTAAGATAGATTTCTAATAGCAGAAGTTATTACAGAATTAAGATTAGGACTCAATAACCTTTATTTTGGGAGATGGATGCTCCTTTAATTTGTGGGTTGTCTGGACCTTCAAGAGAAAGCTTCTGGCGCTTCAGCTCTTGTAGTTCACGCCCCTTGCTTTTCCTGTTCCTTAAGCAGTTTGCAGATCATAAAATTTTGATTCTACTGTTCTTCCTTGAGTTGATCCATAGTTTCTTGCAGATTGGTGACAGATGCTTCTAGGCAGGTCCAGTAGTCAATCTGAGGGATTTCTGGGAGGAACTCCTACGCCCTCTTTTTGATGGAGTTTTCTTGTACTTGTTATCCCTTCATTGACTTCTTGGTGATTGTATGTTCGACTGGGATGAACTCATCTACTCCCATCTTCACCCCAGCCTCTTTACATAGTAGAGAAATCAAGTTTGGGTAATCCAATTTGGCGTCCTTGGAGTTCTTATTTGCAATTGTGTAGAGATCACAAGAAATAAGTTGATAGACCTCCACTTCGTTTCATTGCATAATACAATGGATCATCACTGCTCTCTTGATAGTGACTTCGGAGCAATTGCTGGTAGGCAGTATAGAACGCCTAATGAAATCCAGCCAGCCCCTAGCAATTGGTTTGAGATCCCCTCTCTTGAGTTGATTTGGAACACCTTTTGTGCTGGTTGTCCACTTGGTTCCAGGGATGCATATGTCCTTTAGAATTCAATCCAAGCACTTATCATCACACACCATTCTCCTATTAAAGGATTCTGGATCATCTTGTAGTTGAGGTAGCTTAAAAACCTCTCTTATTTTGTCAACATAGAAGTAAATCATCTTCCCTCTGACCATGGTTTGAAAGGTATAGAAAGTGGTTCTAGTCATTCTCTGCCTCTCTGTTTGCCACAGATTTGAGTAGAATTCCTGAATCATGTTTCTACCCACCTTTATCTCAGGATTAGCTAGAATTTCCCAGCCTCTATTTCGAATTTGCTCTTGGATCTCCAGATATTTGTCTTCTTTCAGATCGAATTTTACTTCCGAGATCTTGAAGTGGTTTATTTTCCCGTAGGAGCCATGATCTTAGTAAGTCTTAGCTCAGTAATCACGCAAAACACACCAAACTTAGAGGTTTGCTTGTCCTCAAGCAAAAGAAAGGAAAGGAGAGGAGAAGGAGGAGAGCCAAATTCGAATTGTGGACATTAGCTAAGTTCATGCTAAAATGGGACATTCTACCCTTCATCTTTATTAGTGAACTTGCTAAACAATCAAACATATACCACCACTGAACCTTATTCTATTTCCTATCAAATTGGACTATTACACTTTCTGTTTCATAACCAATTTATTTTATTCATGCAAAGGGAATGATAAATCCATATTTTACGATTTATCTTGTACTCAATTGAGTGGATTTTATCAACTCTTTACCCACTTATTCATACTATTTGCATGTTTTATATTTCCCTTCCTAATTATGTGCTTTGATTGAAAACATGCTTCTTTGGACTTATATTTGCTTATTATTAATCCTCTCTTATCACCATTAGATGCCTTGATATGTGTGTTAGGTGATTTCAGAGATTACAGGGCAAGAATGGCTTGGAGGATGGAAAGTGTTCCGAGGGTTACCTGAAACGTGTAGCTCGGTCGTCTGGAGAGGCCCGAGGTGGGGGTCAGGGACCCGAGCTCGATATGCAGAGTGATTGGTGGTTGTACCTGCAATGACACTCCGATGCTTAAGTTAGCATGGGTCCAAGCAGATATGTGTAGAATGTGGAATGAATGCCATACCTGGGTGCTCCAGTGTATTTATAGTAGTTGGCCGTGATCTTCCCTGGATAAGATATTCTTATCTTATCTTATCTTTTGGGAGTTTTATCTCTATCTTTGTGGAACCGCCTTTTCTAGGCCTTTTCGGCCTTTAGGTTTTGGGCTGCGTTCCTTTTGATGGGCCTTCCTTTCTTTACTGTCCGAGGTCCGACCTGTAGGCGTGGGCCTTAGGACGAGGTCGGACCTTTTATGAATTTGCCGAGTTGGAGGAGCTCGGTTAGGGTATGAACAGTGCCCCTGCCCGAGTTCGTCCTTTTTGGGAGGTCGAGCTCGGGCATAGTAGTTTTTCAAAATTCAAACATGGCCGTTCCTGCATTTATTGCATTTTACCGTTTTTCCTCGATTTCCATTCGGGCTCTGTGAAGGCTTTATTTATTTGCCCCTTTCCTCCTTTTTTTCTGCGTTTTTGTTTTTCTTCATCCCTTTCGAGCACTGCTTCTTCTTTCTCTTTGCTCTCCTTCCCCGAATCTCTTCGTGTGTCTTTCTGGGGTTCCCTCTGTGCCGTCGTTTCGTTCTCCTTTGCTGCGGAGCTTGCCGTCTTTGTTTCTTTTTTCCAGGTTTGTTCCCATGTTTCTCTTTTCTTGTGCACATATGCTTCTGTTCTTTGTGTGGCTCTATGTTTGTTTTCTTTTTCTTTATGCCTGGGTTGCCCCGAAAAGAGGCGCCGCCATTGCTTGTTTGTATGGGGGGGGCTCTTTTTTGTTTCTCTCGTATTTTGCTCCGGGCTGCCGTATTTTCTTCGTTGGGTTTTGTTTTTTGCTTTGCTGAATGGGTTTTTGCTGTCTTTTTTATGTGATTTTTGCTTGCTGTTGTATTCTTCTTTGTAGGTAAAAATTTTATGTCTCGAAAGGTTCTTCAAGCGATGTCGACCAAGATTCCATGTGGTCTTGGTTGGGTAGACCCACTTCCTCTAAGAGTCCCTTCTGTGGTAGATTCTGAGTATTTAGCTAGGTTCCGTAGGCACTGTAGCATATGTGAGAATAGAGAGTCTGAGAGGGATTACGAACTAGTGGCCCCGGAATCCGAGGAGAGAGTGTGCTTCCCGCCTTTAGAGAGTTCCGAGAAGCTCTTCTTTTATGCTTATGATTGTTTTTTCTCTAAGCTGAGTGTCCGACTTCCCTTTACCGACCTGGAGTCCGAGGTGTTATGGTCTTGTAACCTTGCCCCTACGCAGCTCCATCCAAATTCTTGGGCGTTTTTAAAGCTATTTCAACTTTTGTGTCAGTTTTTGGGTGTCTCTCCCTCTATTTCTCTTTTTTCCTATTTGTTTGTGTTGACGAAGCCGGGGTCGGGTGGAGGGAAGGTATCTTGGGTCTCTTTTAGAGCTAACCAGGGGAGGAAGTTTTGTACCCTGTATGATGAGTCCTTTCATGATTTTAAGAACTTTTATTTCAAGGTCCGGGCTACTGGAGACGTCCGACCTTTCTTTCTAGATGAGAGTGGGGAGCCTTCTTTTCCTCTTTGTTGGCAGGAGAATGTAGTGTCTGCTAAGTATACCTTTGAGAGTCTAGATGAGGTGGAGCAGGCTTCTGTGGGTGTGGTGAGCAGTTTATGGGGTCGGGCACCTCACTTGGACACGAAGAAAATGTTGGGGGATCCAAGCCTTCTCCGTTCCGAGTTAGGTAGTTCCCGACCTCTCTGAGATTCATCTTTTTTAGTATTTTGGTTTTGCTTGTTTTGGTGGAATTTCTGTTGTGGTAATCCTCTTTCTTTTATTTCTGCAGAGATGTCTTCTCAGGCGGATTCCATGAAGTTCCTTCGTCGGACGAAGAAGTCTGTGGCTGCTCGAAATATCGAGGCTGGGGAGGCTTCTGCCCGATCTTCTCCGCAGAAGACTACTGTGGGTGTTACTACTCGGTCGATGACCATTCCGACTCCCCAGTTCCGAGCTATAAATCAAGATCCTCCGACTTCTGGACCTGCCACCTCTTCTCCTCCTCTGTCCTCGGGTCCTCCTCCCAAGAAGCAGAAGACCTCTCAAGAGCTTGCGGGTTTTAACGATAAGGATTTCGATGCTCTTGGTTGGATTGAACAGCATATTCTCCCTCAGACTTTTATTTCTACTGACGATGTGTCTATGGAGCACCATTTTCAGTATATGGCGCGGAGCTGTGTCCGGATGGCCAGTCTTCACGCTGCTATTGCCCGGGAGTTCAAGAAATCCCCCATTGGTGCGACCAGCTCCCGACTTGAGAAGGCTCAGTCTGAGTTCGAGAGGATTAGTGAGCTGAAGGCTGCTAGGATTACTGAGCTGGAGGCCTCTTTGGAGAAAGAGAAAACTAAAGCTACCGCGGCTGTGGCGGCAGCGAAGGCATCTGAGGAGATGGCGAAGGCGGCGACGGAGAATTATACTCGGATATATGCCGAGCTTGTGGAGACAAAGGAGAGGTTGCAATCCGCTCAGGATGATTTTTACGAGCTAGAAGGTCATGTGGCCAAGGGTATGGATGCTATGTTTGAAAATTTGAAGGCTCAGGTCCGGGTTCTTGCTCCTGACCTGGATCTGAGCTTATTTAGTACGGATAACGTTGTTGTGGAGGGAAAGATTGTTCCTGCTCCCAACGAGGATGAGGTTCCGGTGTCCGACCCCAAAGTTCCGGTTGCGAACCCGACTTCACCTTTTGGCCGGGGATGGATCTGGTGTGGAGGTTTCAAACCGGGATGACGGTGCCGTCGATGCAGTCCCGATTTCTATGTTTCCTCCGCAGCCTTCTGTTGACGTGGAGTCCGGAAAGGACCTTGATCCTCTGTAACTCTTTTATTTTTGGTTTTTAGCCCGGCCTGTGGGCTCTTTTTGGATGGTTTCTGTTGGACGCTTTGGACACCTTTTTGCTTTGTAGCTACTTGTAGTAACTTTTTAGCTTATTATGCGGTGTTTTGTTTGCGTCTTGATTTTTTTGCTCCGCTTTTATGCTTTTTAGTTGTTTTTGGATAACAACTTTTTAGCTAGCGCTCGAAACTTTTGTTTTTACCCCTTCTTTTGATTTCGTTTTTTTTCGCTTGTACTTTTTAGTTGTTTTTGTATAACAACTTTTTAGTAAGCGTTTTCGAAATCTTTGCTTTCGCCGTTTTAGGGCTTCTTTTTTGGGTCCGGGCTTTTTCTCGGACCTCGGGTGCTTGAGTACCTCCCTTTGTTGGGTCCGACCTTGTCGTTTGGTCGGCCTTTTAAGTTATTTTTGTAATCTCTTTTTATTCGGCTTTTTGAGCCTTTTCAGAGTTGCTTTTATAACTTCTCACATTAATTTGAACCTCGTCGCTTTATCTTTGCCGACCTTGTGTGGTCTCTTGGCAAATGATTTTTTGCGCTTTGCCGAGCATAAATTAATGCGCCTTGGGGGGGTACTTTCTAGGATTTGTGTCATCATAAGGAAGAAGAAAAGAAAATAGAAAAATTTGATTAGTATTAAAAAAGAAAGAATATTTACAGAGTGTTTACCCTTGACTAGGTCGGGTGCCTTACTTTGACCGGGTGTCTCATTAAAAAACCCTTGTAGGGAAAAAGAGTACACCTCGGGTCAAATTTTTCTAGCTGTAGTACCGTCTTAGATTACAGGCGTGCCAGGCCCTGGGCAGTTCATTGCCTTCTAGGTCGGATACTTTGTAATAGCCTGTTCCTAAGACTTCTGTTACTTTGTAGGTTCCTTTCCAATTTGCAGCTAGCTTTCCTTCTCCCGACTTTTGTGTTCCGATGTCATTTCGGATTAGGATCAGGTCGTGAATGGAGAAGCTTCGCTTTATTACTTTCTGATTGTATCTGAGGGCCGTTCGCCGTTTTAAGGCTTCTTCTCGGATCCGGGCTCTTTCTCGGACCTCGGGGAGGAGGTCGAGTTCTTCCTTTTGTGCCTGCGGGTTACCTTCTTCGTTGTAGAAGATGACTCTGGGTGACCCTTCATCTATTTCGATAGGAATCATTGCCTCCATCCCGTAAGCTAGTCGGAATGGCGATTCTCCCGTTGTAGAGTGTGGGGTTGTCCGATATGCCCATAATACCTGGGGGAGCTCCTCGGCCCATGCCCCTTTGGCCTCTTGGAGTCTTCGTTTTAGCCCGGCCAAGATGACTTTATTTGCGGCCTCTGCTTGTCCATTGGCTTGTGGGTGCTCGACTGAGGTGAATTGTTGTTTGATTTTTAGTTCGGCCACCAAGTTCTGAAAACTTGTGTCCGTGAACTGTGTTCCATTGTCTGTTGTGATGGAGTAGGGGACTCCAAACCTTGTGACAATGTTTTTGTATAGGAATTTGCGGCTTTTCTGAGCCGTAATGGTGGCTAAGGGTTCAGCTTCGATCCACTTTGTGAAGTAGTCGACTCCTACTATGAGGTATTTGACTTGCCCCGGTCCTTGGGGGAACGGGCCGAGTAGATCAAGTCCCCATTTTGCGAAGGGCCATGGTGCGGTGATGCTGATAAGGTCTTCTGGTGGTGCCTTGTGGAAATTGGCGTGTTTTTGGCAGGGGGGGCATATTTTCACAAATTCCGTTGCGTCTCTTTGCAAGGTCGGCCAGTAGAACCCGGCTCGGACTACTTTCTTGGATAATGCTCGAGCTCCGAGATGGTTTCCACACATGCCTCCGTGGACTTCTTCGAGGACGCTCTTTGTTTCTGAGGTCGGGACGCACCTAAGGAGGGGGTTTGAGAATCCTCTTCTGTATAATACGTCGTGAATTAGCGTATAATTCTGGGCGTCTTTCGTGAGTCTTTTAGCTTCCTTTCTTTCGGCGGGGAGAGTTCCCGACTTCAGGTAGTTGAGTATGGGGGTCATCCATCCCTGCTGTTGGTTGGATATATTTAGCGTTTCTTCCTCTCTTAGCACGGAGGGAGATTGTAAGGTTTCTTGGAGGAGACTTCTGTTGTTGCCTCCGGGCTTGGTGCTAGCGAGTTTTGAGAGGGCGTCTGCCCGGGCGTTTTGTTCTCGAGGTATGTGCTGGATCTGTATTTCTGAAAAGTGGCGTAATTGTGCCTGTGTTTGGTCCAGGTATTTTTTCATAGTTGGGTCTTTGGCCTGATAGCTTCCATTTACTTGTGATGTGACGACCTGGGAGTCGCTGAAGATCGTGATTCTCTGGGCTCCGACCTCTTCGGCTAGCTTTAGACCTGCTAGTAGGGCCTCGTATTCGGCTTGGTTGTTCGAAGCCTGGAACTCGAATTTTAGGGATAGTTCTATCCGCGTTCCTTGGTCGCTTTCGAGTATAACCCCGGCTCCGCTTCCTGTTTTGTTTGAGGACCCGTCGACATACAGGTTCCATGAGAGTGGGGTTCCAGGGGTCTCAGTGTATTCTGCGATGAAGTCGGCTAGATACTGAGATTTTATGGCAGTTCGGGCTTCATAGTGGAGGTCGAACTCGGACAGTTCCACCGCCCATTGTAGTATTCGTCCTGCCATGTCTGTTTTTTGTAGGATGTGTCTCATGGGTTGGTTTGTCCGGACTTTGATGGTGTGGGCTTGAAAGTAGGGACGGAGCCTCCGGGCTGTGAACACTAGGGCGTAGGCGAATTTTTCTATCTTCTGATAGTTTAATTCGGCCCCTTGTAGTGCCTTGCTTACAAAGTATATGGGGTGTTGTCCCTGGTTATTTTCTCGTATTAACGCTGAAGCGACTGCTCGATTTCCAACCGAGAGGTATAGGACGAGTTCTTCTCCTTTTAAAGGTCGGGTTAGGATTGGTGGCTGCCCGAGGAATTCCTTGAATTCTTGAAAGGCTTTTTCGCACTCCGGGGTCCATGAGAAGGGTTTCCCTTTCTTTAGGAGTGAGTAGAGAGGTAGTGATTTTATCGCTGATCCTGCCAAGAATCTTGATAGGGCGGCTAGCCTTCCATTCAGTTGTTGTACTTCTTTGACACACGTCGGGCTCTTCATATTGAGTATCGCTTGGCATTTGTCCGGGTTCGCTTCAATGCCCCTTTGAGTCAGCATGAAGCCTAAGAACTTTCCGGCTTCTGCGGCGAAGGTACACTTTGTCGGGTTAAGTCTCATGTTGTGTTTTCTGAGGGTGCCGAAGACACTGGTGAGGTCGGTCAGCAAGTTTCTGTCTTTTTGTGTTTTTACCAGCATGTCGTCGACGTACACCTCCAGCTGTAGTCCGATGTGCTCTGAGAACACTTTGTTCATTAGCCTCTGGTAGGTTGCCCCTGCGTTCTTCAGCCCGAAGGGCATTACGACGTAGCAGTAGTTTGCCTTTGGGGTTATGAACGAGGTCTTTTCTTGGTCGGGTCCGTACATCGGGATTTGATTGTATCCCGAGTATGCGTCCATGAAGGAGAGATATCTGTAGCCTGAGGCTGCGTCTATCAAGGCATCGATGTTTGGTAGTGGATATGGGTCTTTGGGGCAGGCTTTGTTGAGATCCGTGTAATCGACGCACATCCTCCATTTTCCGTTGGGCTTTTTTACCAGGACCACGTTTGCGAGCCATAGGGGGTATTTTACTTCCCTAATGAACCCTGCATCTAGCAGTGCTTGTACTTGTTCTTCTATTGCTTGCATGCGCTCGGGTCCGAGCTTCCGGCGTCTTTGTTGGACAGGTCTGGATCCCGGGTATACTGATAGCTTATGGCACATCAGGTCGGGACTTATGCCTGGCATGTCGGAGGCTCTCCAGGCGAAGAGGTCGGAATTCTCCCTTAAGAGGGTTATGAGTTCCTCTTTTAGGCCTGCTTCGAGGTTTGCTCCTATGTTTGTTATTTTTTCAGGTGTGTTCCCAATCTGGACTTTTTCGGTTTCTCCCTCTAGTTGTGGCCGAAGATCTTCTCGGGCTTGAACTCGTCCGAGTTCTATTGTGTTGACCTCTTTCCCTTTTAGGCTCAGGCTTTCGTTGTAACATCGCCGCGCTAGTTTTTGGTCGCCTTTTAGGGTAGCGATTCCTTTTGCGGTAGGGAACTTCATACAGAGGTGTGGGGTCGAGACTATAGCCGCCAGTCTGTTTAGGGTTGGTCGCCCAATGAGGGCATTGTATGCCGAAGTGACGTCGACTATAATGTAGTCGATGCTTAATGTTTTAGATTGCTCGCCTCTTCCAAAGGTAGTGTGTAGCGAGATGTATCCTAAGGGATGGATCGGGGTATCCCCTAGCCCAAATAGGTCGGTGGGATAGGCCTTTAGTTCTTTTTCTTCAAGTCCGAGCTTGTCGAAGGCCGTTTTGAACAGGATATCTGCTGAGCTTCCCTGGTCAATCAGGGTTCGATGTAAGTTGGCGTTTGCTAGGATAATGGTGATTACCATTGGATCGTCGTGCCCGGGTATTATCCCTTGAGCATCTTCTCGGGTAAATGAGATAGTAGGTAACTCGGGCAGGGGACTGTCTTCTCGGACGTGATAGACTTCCTTGAGGTGTCTTTTTCGCGAGGATCTGGATGATCCTCCGCCTGCAAAACCTCCATTTATCATGTGAACGTGCCTTTCAGGGGTTCGCGGGGTTTGTTCGGCCCGATCTTCGTTATCTCCCCGCCTCCTCTTCCTGGTCTCTTCTCCTTTCTCCGCTATGTATCTGTCGAGTTTTCCTTCTCTGGCTAGCTTTTCTATAACATTTTTTAGGTCGTAGCAGTCGTTAGTAGAATGACCGTAGAGCTTGTGATATTCACAATATTCGGACCGATCTCTCCCTGCTCTCTTGTGTTTTAGCGGTCGGGGCAGTGGGATCCTTTCGGTGTGGCATACTTCTCTGTAGACGTCTACCAGGGAGACTCGGAGGGGGGTGTAGTTGTGGTACTTCCGTGGCTTGTCCGAGTTGGGTTCTTCTTTCTTCTTCTGTTCCCGATCTCGATCTCGGAGTGGGTAGGTTGATTCCTTCCTAGAAGAGTCTCTTAGCTGGGAGGTTTCCTCCATGTTGATATATTTTTCTGCCCGCTCCTGTACCTCGTATAGAGAGGTCGGGTATCGTTTGGATAGGGATTGGCTAAACGGTCCCTCTTTTAGGCCGTTTGCTAGTCCCATGATGGCTGCTTCAGTGGGCAAGTGTTGTATGTCCAGGCAGGCTTTGTTGAATCGCTCCATGTATTCTCGGAGAGTTTCTTGGTTACCTTGTTTGATCCCGAGCAAACTGGGGGCATGTTTTGTCTTGTCCTTTTGAATAGAGAACCTTGTTAGGAATTTTTTAGTTAGGTCTTCGAAGCTGGTGATTGATCTTGGTGGCAGGTTGTCGAACCACTTCATGGCTGACTTGGTGAGAGTGGTGGGGAAAGCTTTGCACCGAATCGCGTCGGAGGCGTCGACTAGGTACATTCTGCTTCTGAAGTTACTAAGGTGGTGACTTGGATCGGTGGTGCCGTCGTAGAGATCCATATCGGGTGGTTTGAAGTTTCGCGGTACCCTCTCCTTCATGATCTCTTGCGTGAAGGGATCATGGTTGCCTTCGGGGGTGGTGCCGCGTTCTGTCCGGTCTTTCAGGTCGGCCTCTATTTTCCGCAGTTTTTCTTCTAATTCTCTGCGCTTTCGGGTCTCCCTCCTCAGATCTTGTTCAGTTTCTTTCTGCTTCTTTACGTCTTCTTCGAGTTGTTTCAGTCGGTTTTGTTGTGCCCGGACTGCTTCTAGAATTTCCGAGTTCTTTTCTTTTTCGGAATTTTGTGGATCTTTGTTTGGGAGTGATGTCTTTGGGCGATTCTGTTTGTTTCCTCCTGGAGTGCGCGATGATAGAGGGCTGTCCGGTCGTTCTCCGGTGTCAATTTCGTCCTCTTGTTCAGATGCAGCGCGGTCATCGTTGTGAGGGTCATCCGCCATGGTAGAGGGATGATTTCCAGGTCCCCGGCAACGGCGCCAATGTTCCGAGGGTTACCTAAAACGTGTAGCTCGGTCGTCTGGAGAGGCCCGAGGTGGGGGTTAGGGACCCGAGCTCGATATGCAGAGTGATTGGTGGTTGTACCTGCAATGACACTCCGATGCTTAAGTTAGCATGGGTCCAAGCAGATATGTGTAGAATGTGGAATGAATGCCATACCTGGGTGCTCCAGTGTATTTATAGTAGTTGGCCGTGATCTTCCCTGGATAAGATATTCTTATCTTATCTTATCTTTTGGGAGTTTTATCTCTATCTTTGTGGAACCGCCTTTTCTAGGCCTTTTCGGCCTTTAGGTTTTGGGCTGCGTTCCTTTTGATGGGCCTTCCTTTCTTTACTGTCCGAGGTCCGACCTGTAGGCGTGGGCCTTAGGACGAGGTCAGACCTTTTATGAATTTGCCGAGTTGGAGGAGCTCGGTTAGGGTATGAACAGAAAGGAAGCATGCAAAGTGGAAGGAATGCAAGAAGTTGGAAAAAAATGCTAAGCTGGCCAGCCTGACCTCTTCTCACTCAAACGGCTATAACTTTAGCTACAGAGGTCCAAACGATGTGTTTTCAGTTCCGTTGGAAAGCTAACATTCGGGGCTTCCATTTGATATATAATTTACCATAGTTGCCTCGACGCCAGGTGACACGAACGCGTGGGTCATGCGGACGCGTGACCTAGCCAACAACCAATCCGCGCGGTCGCGTGGACGACGCGGCCGCGTCACTTTTCCGCGACCTGTACGGACCAGAAAGCGTTGGAAGTGATTTCTGGGCTATTTTTGACCCAGTTTTCGGCCCCGAGAACACAGATTAGAGGCTATAAAGTGGGGGAATGCATGTATTCATAAGGAAGCAGGCTTTTCATAATTTACTTTTCCATGTTTTAGATGTAGTTTTAGAGAGAGAGGTTCTCTCCTCTCTCTCTCTCTTAGGATTAGGACTTCTCTTAGTTTTAGGAGTGACTCTCAATCCCAGGTTCTTTATTTTTATTTATTTTCAATGTTCCATGTTTAGATTGATTTTCTTAATTAATGTTATTTGAGATATTTCAGATTGATGATTGCTTTTTTTTATTGATATAAATAATTTGGATTTTCCTATTGCCCAATTGGCTTATGAATATTTTCCATGTTAGATTTTACTGGTTTGAATGAGTTGAAGGTATTTCAGATATTTATAATTTTAATTTAGCTTTTTACATTCTTGGCTGTGGTTAAATAATTGGTGACTCTAGAGTTATCAAACTCATTTTTGATTGAAAATTGGAATTCATCCACTTAACTTTCCTTCATAGTTAGAGGTTAACAAAGTGGGAGAAAAATCCAATTCTCATCAATTGATAAGGATAACTAGGGAAGGACCTCCAGTTCTTATACCTTGCCAAAGGTTTATTTTACAGCTATTATTATTTTATTTTACTTGTCATATAATATATTCGCACCTTACTTCCAAAACCCCAATTTTACCTTTTTCATAGCCAATAATAAGAACATACCTCCCTGCAATTCCTTGAGAAGACGACCCGAGGTTTAATACTCGGTTATCAATTTTAAAGGGTTTGTTACTTGTGACAACCAAAACGTTTGTATGAAAGGTCTTTTGAAGGTTTAGAAACTATACTTGCAACGAGGATTTATCCGCAAATTTCTAGACCACACAAAAGTTCTCTCATCAAAATGGCGCCGTTGCCGGGGAATTGCAAACGTGTGCCTTATTATTGGTTATTGTAAATATTTTTCAAAAAAAAAAAATTTTTCAGATGTTTATTTTAAATTTATTTATCTTATCTTATCTTTTTCAAAAATCATATCTTTTTCAAAAATATTTTCATATCTTTTTTTTCAAAAATTATATCTTTTTCAAAATATTTTCTTTTTATTAATTTTTGTTTTTATTTTCTCTTACTACCATGAACTCTCACCCCTTTGGCTATGAGTCTGGTTACAATTATGTTGTAGGAAGAGGAGATTATGATGACAACATGCACCATGGTTGGAACAATCAAAGATGGGAGGAGCCACAAGGATTTGATCAACCCTCATGGCAACAACCACCTCCAATGGACTATCAACAACCATTTTGTGATGTATATCAAGATGATGGCTATGGTGAGCGCTCTTTTGATTATCAACAACCGCCACCATATGCCTATGAACCCCCTCCTCAACATAACTTTGGACCACCATACTCACAAGCCCCTTTCCGCCATTCACCTCCATATGACCCTAACCCTCAACCACCATACCAACCACTTTATGAGCCATATGAACCATATATAGAACCACCCCAATTCCAACCCAATTACTCACAAGAACCACCACTTCAATATTCACCATCTCCATATCCATCAATCCAAGAGCATTATGATCCTACTTATGAAAACCGAGTGCATCAAGAGGCAAAGGATCGTCTCAAGGAAACAATGGATCGATTTCAGGCAACCACTCAACAACTGGGGCAAGTATTAATTCAATGGGCTTCTAGATGCTTAAATACACAAGGATCAGCCACAGCCCCATGTGGACAGTCTAGTGAAGAGCGTAGCATGAAGGAGATACCAGAAACTCCAGTGGACAAGACAGAGCATGAATTCGTACTAGAACAAGTAGAAGAAGCTGTCATTGTTCAAGAAGAAGAGGAAGTGGTTGAAGACTTAGGAGATGCAGAACCTCCATGGGAAAGTCAAGACATCAAGCCTCCTTCCAAGACAGTTGAAATTGATGCTGAGGAGGGTGTACAACTTCCAATGCATATCATAGTTGAAGACTTGGAAGAGGTTGATCAAGAGATGGAGATTCAAGAAGAAGAAGCACAACCTCCCATGCCCTTGGAAAGCAATGAAAAGGAGATTGAATTGAAAGAGAGCTACCAAGAGGAAGAGGTTAAAATTGAAGAAGTTTGCAAAGAGGTGGTAATTATCAGAGAAGAGCACAAGGGAGTGGAGCTTGCAATTTCATTAAAGATACCTCCCCCTAAGTCGCCATCATCCTTCACAACATTCAAGTGGGTAAAATTCATATCCCATAGCTTTCTAATCCCACTTGAATATGGGGTACTGGAGACGGATGGTCAACTTAGAGCTCTTTGTGGCATTAAGAGTAAAAGGAAGATGGTCAGTGGTAAGAATTGTCCTGCAAGGTTCATCATGGTTGGAAGCTTTAAGCTTAAACATAAAGGTTGGTATAGAGCTCAACTGAATGGGTCTAGGAAGCTGTTTGGTCGCTGCAGTGAGAATTCAGATCACCTTTCACCCGGCTGGAAAAATGCAGATCAAGACAAAAACGGGTGTAAAGGTAAAGTTTGGGATCCTGGAATCTGTTCTGACATTTGTCACCCCGGGAGCCTAAGAATCTATTTGAAGCTTCGTAAGGGCTTTACGTGCTTAGTCTGGGACCCCGGAGGTTACTGGATATACAAACATTGGTGGGGATTCCTAGATCAGTACAAGCATAAGCCACCATGACAGGAAGCTCATCAAATGTCCAACTTAAGGACTTTAACTAAAAGTGCTAGGTGGGAGACAACCCACCATGGTATGATCGTCCTTTTTCATTTTTATTTAGTTTTATTTGCTTTTGAGTTTTATTTTATTTTATTATATTGAACCTGGAGTTTTGCATCACATTCATATTAACACTGCATTCTGCATCTTTTCAGATTAAAAAAAAAAGCGAATATGCGACGCGACCGCATCAGCGACGCGTCCACGTCGCAAGGAGATGAGAGAATAATAAATTGAATAGAGAGTTACGTAGGAGCAGGGCTGGAGGCGCGCTATTAGCACAAATTGACTCCACGCGAATGCGTCGATGACGCGTCCGCGTCATTTGGAAAAATAGCCTCCCACGCGACCGCGTCACCCACGCGGCCGCGTGACCTGAAATCAGCGTAAAAAGGATGTATGGCCGAAAGTTGAGCTGGAATTGGGCTGGACCCGTGCTAGCAGCACAAGCCCTGCCACACGAACACGTCACCCACGCGTCCGCGTCATATTGGAAATAAGGCCACCCGCGCGATCGCGTCGACCACGCGACCGCGTCACCCTAGATTTTGGCAATACTGACGTTTTGAACAGAGAGTTGTGCGGCCGCGAGGCTGCACTCGCGCCACTAGCACAAATCGAATCACGCGATCGCGTGCCCCACGCGTCCGCGTCACTTAACCTTATCGCGCACCACGCGACCGCGTCGCCAGCGTCGCACAACCTATCCGGATTAGTGCCAATTTTCTTATCTTCTCTTTTCTAATCCTAATTTCTTCCTTCTCTCTCCTTTCTCACTTTCTTTTTCTACTTCTCATTCTTTTTCACTTTCATTTTATTTTATTTAATTTATTTGCATACTTTCATTCATTGCATATTTTATTATTGGTGTTCAAATATTCTAATTCAACTGTTACATCTTTTTTGGTATTTTCTTGGTGCTTCATGACTTGTTTAATTCTGATTGAGTAATATTATTTAAATCAATGCCAATCTTTTATACCTATATTACTTTTGCATTGACATAAATTTATATTATCTCTCCTTACCCACACTCTCTTCCCTATTGTTGCAACTTTTTTCACTCTTGATTTGCCATGTCCTTCTATTATTTTCCCACTTGCATGTTGTAGCTACCATGTAATTGAGACCCTTATTTTTGGCATTAACCAACCCCTGTTTTATTTGTTTTCTATCTTTGCTTTGGGTTACTTTCCTTCCCTTTTTCTTTCAGGATGGCCACCAGGAAGAGACCGGAAGACGTTTACATGGGAGAGACAAACAAGTTCCTACGCACATTCCTTGATGAGAAAAGCATTAGTTGGAGCAACCCGTCCACCTGCACATCTCAGCATGCACCGAGGACGGTGCAATCTTTAAGTGTGGGGAGGTCGATACCGATCTCCATGGGTTAGTACTTTCCTGTCTCAAACACTAATATTTTATTTTCTTTGTTAATTGTTGCATTTGCATATTTAATTTCATGTTTATTTGATTTTTGCATTTAGTTACTGCTTGGTTAAAATAATAAATTTCTTTTAAGACCCTATTTTTGAAAAATTTCACTAATTTAAATTGAAAATTTTTATGTTAAAAATTTGTTTGAAGTTGTAATTGAAACATGGTTTTTGAGCCAAAGAACACACAACCTGTGAGATTTGAGCTTAATTACATGGTTACATTATTTAACCATAAATTTTTATTCTTGTGTGTTCACTTCACTATGATTGTAATCTTTATTTTGTTCCATTCTATATGTCCAATATTTAATATATTTGCATGCTTGCATATGATTGAGGCCATTGTTTGATTCTAGCTCACTTATCCCAAAATTAACCTACCTTTTACATCATCCTTGTTAGCCCCCTTGAGCTTTTAAATCCCCTCTTGTTTTATAACCATATTACTAGCCTTAAGCAGAAAAACAAAATAAAAATCCCAAGTTGAATCCTTGGTTAGCTTAAGATAGATATTGTGTATAATTTAAGTGTGGGGAATTTTATGGGAACATGGGATGATATGAAAAAAGTAGGGAATTAAATTGAATAAGTTATTTGAAAATTTGGGAAGCATGCTCATGTGAAATCAAAATAATTAAATTACCATGTGCATTAAAAAAAATATTAAGTAATTAAATAAGGGGATACAAAAAAAAAGAGAAGAAAAATAATATTACCCTAAAATGCAAAATAAAAAGAATCAATGCACATGGGACAAAATTCAACAAAATAAGTTTGATACATGAGCATGTAATACAAAAAGTGGAAAAATTTGGGTAGCTAGGTAAAGCATTTTAAATTTTATAAAGTATGTATGCGTTAGATGAGATCTTGGACTAATCTAGCATTCACTTTACTAGCTCACTTAACCTTATATATACCCTTACCTCTACCTTGGCCCCATTACAACCTTAACAAAAGACCTCATGATGTTTGCATTGGTATCCTAAATAATTGTTGATTGGTTAGATGAAGAACAAGGTTTAGAAAGTATGATTAGAGAAGAGTAGAGTGATTAACCCTATACACTTGAGAGATTAGAGTGCATATACACTTCCTGTGAGGGTTCAGTTCTTAATTCTATGTTCCCTGCTTTCATGAGCTATCTTCTTACAAGTTTACTTGTCTTTATTTTACATGATTTGAATTAGTGGAATTCGAATTATTTTTGTTTTAAGGAACTCATTTATTTTTAACCAAGTAGGTAGAAACATTTTAGGATGTAGTTGCATTTATAGGTTGCATTTCATACATTCTTACCATTCCTCTTCATCTTTATAGTTTCTCTTGAGCTTAGCATGAGGACATGCTATTGTTTAAGTGTGGGGAGGTTGATAAACCCACATTTTACGATTTATCTTGTACTCAATTGAGTGGATTTTATCAACTCTTTACCCACTTATTCATACTATTTGCATGTTTTACATTTCCCTTCCTAATTATGTGCTTTGATTGAAAACATGCTTCTTTGGACTTATATTTGCTTATTATTAATCCTCTCTTATCACCATTAGATGCCTTGATATGTGTGTTAAGTGATTTCAGAGATTATAGGGCAAGAATGGCTTGGAGGATGGAAAGGAAGCATGCAAAGTGGAAGGAATGCAAGAAGTTGGAAAAAAATGCTAAGCTGTCCAGCCTGACCTCTTCGCACTCAAACAGCTATAACTTTAGCTACAGAAGTCCAAAGGATGCGGTTTCAGTTGCGTTGGAAAGCTAACATCCGGGGCTTCAATTTGATATATACTTTGCCATAGTTGCCTTGACACCAGGTGACACGAACGCGTGGGTCACGCAGACGCGTGACCTAGCCAACAACCAATCCGCGCGGTCGCGTGGACGACGCGGCCGCGTCATTTTTCCGCGACCTGTACGGACCAGAAAGCACTGGAAGTGATTTCTGGGCTATTTCTAACCCAGTTTTTGGCCCAGAGAACACAGATTAGAGGCTATAAAGTGGGGGAATGCATGTATTCATAAGGAAGCAGGCTTTTCATAATTTACTTTTCCATGTTTTAGATGTAGTTTTAGAGAGAGAGGTTCTCTCCTCTCTCTCTCTTAGGATTAGGACTTCTCTTAGTTTTAGGAGTGACTCTCAATCCCAGGTTCTTTATTTTTATTTATTTTCAATGTTCCATGTTTAGATTGATTTTCTTAATTAATGTTATTTGAGATATTTCAGATTGATGATTGCTTTTTTTTATTGATATAAATAATTTGGATTTTCCTGTTGCCCAATTGGCTTATGAATATTTTCCATGTTAGATTTTACTGGTTTGAATGAATTGAAGGTATTTCAGATATTTATAATTTTAATTTAGCTTTTTACATTCTTGGCTGTGGTTAAATAATTGGTGACTCTAGAGTTATCAAACTCATTTTTGATTGAAAATTGGAATTCATCCACTTAACTTACCTTCATAGTTAGAGGTTAACAAAGTGGGAGAAAAATCCAATTCTCATCAATTGATAAGGATAACTAGGGAAGGACCTCCAGTTCTTATACCTTGCCAAAGGTTTATTTTACAACTATTATTTTTTTATTTTACTTGTCATATAATATATTCGCACCTTACTTCCAAAACCCCAATTTTACCTTTTTCATAGCCAATAATAAGAACATACCTCCCTGCAATTCCTTGAGAAGACGACCCGAGGTTTAATACTCGGTTATCAATTTTAAAGGGGTTTGTTACTTGTGACAACCAAAACGTTTGTATGAAAGGTCTTTTGAAGGTTTAGAAACTATACTTGCAACGAGGATTTATCCGCAAATTTCTAGACCACGCAAAAGTTCTTATTGTTGAACAGCCGTGACATTCATTCTCAACGGTCATTGGTCTTCCCGGGTTTAACCAAAGAGGATTTGCATCCTCTAAGGCACCCTAGCCTTTATGCATAGGCGAATCATGGTGCTTGGGTAGTGGAGCCTGGATTCAAGGGAGCTCTTCTCAGAAATCTTTTGAATGTCCTTGGCAATGAGCTCATGAGCTTTAATCTCTCCTCCTACCATAATGCGATGGACCATAGTGGCTTTCTTGATATTAACCTCTGAAGTGTTTACAGTACCTAAGATGGATCCCATTACAAGTTCATACCATCCTTTGGCTTTTGGGATAAAGTTTCCTCTCTTTAAAAACCTTGGCATTCCATTGGAGTCCCTCACCCAGTCAGCCCCGATCACACAAATATCACTGGCAATCTCATCACAGTCTGGGTTTCCATTCATTTCTCATGATAACTGGCTTTATCAAAGTGTGTTACTCTCAGGCCTAAGACCTTCATGATGGTCTTTGGACTAAACTCAACCTCTACACATCCTACATAACATTTGTAAGAGGTGTCAATGGTTGTATCCGGCCTCACTGTGTTGGCATAGAACTCTTTCACTATGTTGGCATTTATTCTGGTGATCGGAGTAGTGAGGAGCTCCCATTTTCTTTTTCTAATCTTCTCTCTGATCTCTTGGCACTCATCTTCAAGGAGTTGGAAAGGGATCTCTGTCAATATTCCCTTGAGTCTCATCCATTCAGCTTGTATTGCATGGAAAAATAATTTGAAACTCCATTTATCATAGGGAATTTCCTCTTCAACAGGCTCTTTTTCTTTCCTTCTTTTGGAGCTTGATGAGGTTGCCATGTGATAAACTACTATTTTATGATAAATATTGTACTTAAATTGAATGATTTATCAACTCTTCACCTACTTATTCATATGGATTTGCATGGTTTTACCTTCCCTTCCTTATTATGTGATATATGTAAAATACATATTTCCTATGCTTTAAAAGTAATTATTTTAATTACCCTTTATTACCATTCGATGCCGTGATTTATGTGTTGAGTAGTTGCAGATCTTCTAAGGCAGCAATGATTTAAAGGATGGAAAGGAGACATACAAAAATGGAAGGAAAGTATAAATTGGAGTTTTGGAGAAACTGGCAGTGACGTGTCCGCATGGACGACGCGAACGCATGGTTCGTGCTAAAGAGATTCAACGCGAACACATGGATGAGATAAACGCGTGACTTGTGAAATCCAACTGACGCGGGCGCATGACTGACGCGACTGCGTGGAAGAGCAGAACTCCAGATGACGCGACCGCGTGACTCACGCGGACGCGTGATGTGCGCGATCTGCAGAATTTGCAGAAGTCGTCCTCAGCAATTTTTGGGCCCCTTTTGGCCCAGATCCAAGTCCAAGAGGCCCAAATTAGAGGTTATGAAGTGGAGGAATGCATCCATTCTGGGAGTTGGCCAGTTATTCACTTTACACAATTTTAGATGTAATTTTTAGAGAGAGATGTTCTCTCCTATCTCTTAGGATTAGGATTAGGATTTTTAGAAATTAGGAATATTTCTTCCTCATCTCAGGTTCAATGTTCTTATTTATTTATTTTCTCTTTTATTTGTTTAATGACCATTCATGTTATGATTTTCTTTATTTGATATAAATTGAGGTATTTTCAGACATATGATTTTTATCTAGCTTTTTATATTCTTGGCTTTAATTGATTAATTGGAGACTCTTGAGTTATCAAACTCATCGTGATTGATAATTGTTATTTTTGCTAATTGAATCGTATTCCAATAACTCTAGTCTTTCCTTAGGAATTGACTAGGACCTGAGGATCAAACTGATTAGTCCACTTGACCTTCCTTTATTTAGTAAAGGTTAACTAAGTGGGATTAAACTCAATTCTCATCACCATTGATAAGGATAACTAGGATAGGACTTCCAGTTTTCGTACCTTGCCAAGAGTTTTATTAGTTATTAATTTATTAATTTCCTGCAATCTATTTTTCTCTTGCTCAAATCTTTTCAAAACCCAAAACCTTGTTTTCCATAATCAATAATAAAATACACCTCCCTGCAATTCCTTGAGAAGATGACCCGAGGTTTGAATACTTCGGTTATCAATTTATTTAGGGGTTTGTTACTTGTGATAACCAAAACGTTTGTAAGAAAGGACTTTTGTTGGTTTAGAAGCTATACTTGCAACGGGAATTTATTCTGAATTCTATACCACGCAAAAGTTCTCTCTTCACCATGGTTGCTCTAAGGTTAGCCGATTAGAGAGTAGAGAAGTGGTGGGGAGGAGTGGCTAGTGTACTTTGTGCAAAGTGGAATGAGAGAGTGGCTTGAGATTGAATTAAAGTGTTTACTCAAGTGGAAAGAAGAATGGTTTGTATCAAACAGCAAGCACGATTAAGAAATGAACTCTAAAAGGGTACAAGAAGTGAAATATAAGTGTAGGAGGGTATAAATTTGCAGTGTGAAACTCGGTTGTGGTGGGTGCTATTTATAGCAAAAATTGATGAAGAATGAATGGTGAGGATGCTTTTGAGGTGGTGAAAATGGATGGTGTGCATGTAGAGTTGAGTGAAGACAAGGATTGCTTCCTTATTGGGTATGTAGGTTCGGTTATCTAAGTGATATACATCCTCCACCAATGTGCAAAATTTTGCTTCCCAAGGAGCAACTTCCAAAGTGAAGTGACTTGATTTTATCTCTAGGATAGCCGTGCCTTTCATTGTCTTATCCCCTCCATCAATATTAAAGTACCACCTTGGCGGAGAAAATAAAAGATTGATAACTAATTTTTGAATTTTTGAAAATTTTAACTAAGTGTTTCTTATGCAACAATGAGTAGCCGTGACTCTTGTGATCATATATACAACTATGGTGCACAACAAACTTAGTATTGGCAATGTGGTTCAAAGAATTAGATTCACTTCCTGGGATGTATATCTCATGAATCTTGTGCATCATCCTAGGTATTTTATTTTTTTACTAGATTTGTCATCCACCAATTGATTCATGTAAAGGCTTCATGAAATTCTTGTCACCTTTTACTCATTCATCATAAGAACCACTTTATTCTCTACTTTCAAACATGAACTTAAAAAGAATGCAGAACATGGTTTAGCTTTCATGAAATTTAGGACTTCAAACAAATGTGATTTTCATTAATGGTTCTTAAAGCTTATGTAGAACACCAAACTTAATGTTTGGCTATGTACTTTGTAACAATCCTGATTTTCGAGTACGTGAGATCTTTTTTGAAAGTACGGATTTCTCCAAAAGATCAGAAAAGGGAACACCTCTGATATATCATCAAGTATCTCAATTCTCATTGTCATTATGTCATCTTTAACCTAGAACCTTTTCTGAGGCAAGCTCGATAATGCAGTCACGAAGAACCTAGTTTTTGAACCGTATTGGTTAGGGATTTTGATTCTGTTTTCCGTAAATAGTCTTAGTTTGACGAACCGGACTCGATTCATGAGATAAGAAAGATAATAGTATAATATCATCATTATATGAGTATTAGAAGCTTCTTGAATGATATTATAAGGTTACCTGGTCAATTTTAGTTAAAAACAGAAAATCGGTTTAACTAGGTTCACAGTTTACTAGTGCAGCTTAGCACCAGCACTCTCTGATGACTTTAGCAATGCTAAAGCCTCATTATAGATGTTTTACTCTCATAATAAATATGTTACTAGTGTCATTTATGCTAGTAGCTCAGAAAATAATTTTTAGAGATGTTTTCACAAGTGTTCCGATACATCTAGTTTTAGTAGTTATACACCTGAGATATTTTAATATTATTTCAATCCACGTCCAAGTCAACCAATCACAACTCACCCTACACCCCCCAAAACCCCCAAGGATGACTCATTTTAACTTTGTGGCCGAAAATAGGAAGAGAGAAAAAGAGAGAAAAGTTCTTAGTTCCAAATCTTCAAAGCTTGATTTCTGCTGAACAAAAACTCAAATCAAAATTCTAATCCGACCAAAATGATCCTCTCTTCTTTCTCTACATGATCATATGACTTATCAAGGCTGGAAATAAGGTGAGATGGCTGTTCCTTTCCCCTTTCAATTCAGTTTTCAAGGAAACATGCTTAAACATGTGTTGTCTTGATGTTCTTCCTTAGGAATCATGCTTAACTTGACTTGAGGGCCAAGAAACGTTAATTTCCAGAAAGTCTAAGGTGAGATATCCCTTCCTAACGTGCTGAGAGAAATTTGGTCAGATGAGGATTTTTGGATTTAAAGTTGTTCTTGATGTGATTTAGGAGGAAAAAGTGCTTAAGAACCACCTGAAAGTCTAACCGAATTAGGAGTAGCAAAACCAGGTAGGGTGTATCGAAATTAATCTTGATTATGTGTGTTTGAGTTGTGTGAATGTTGTATGATTTGGCTGTGCTAAAAATTGGTTGCATATATGATTGATTCTTGGTGAAAATTTGATGAAATTTTGATGAAATTTGATGAAATTCAAGCTTTAAAATTCCTGTTCTTAGAGCAGCTGAAAAAAAAAACCCTAGGATTAAATTGAGGTGCAATTTGTGTTGAAATCATGTGAGAAAGATGGGGTTTTAGTGGCTGCTAATTTATTTTGAATTATGGTAAAAATCGGTTTCTAAAAAGATTGAAAAACGGGTAAAACCAGAGAAAGAATCTGAAGAATTTATGAAGAACATGAAGAACACTTTGAGTGTGATGAAGAACAATGAAGAACAGGCTTTAGATCCTTAAAAGGGCAAGGAAGTAAAATTTTTGGTATTTAAGGGGTTATTTGGTAATTTCTGAAAGTTAGAGTGGTTAAAGTAGAAATATTAAAAGTTATGGGTGTTAAAAAGTGAATTTTAAAGGTTAAAAGTAAAAGGTAAATTAATTTTCGAAAATTAATGATAAAATAATAAATAATAATAAAATATTAAATAATAATATTTTATTGAAAATAATATTTTAATAAAAATAATAAAATAATGCAGAAAAGGCAGTTTTCTGTAAAAGCTTTAGAAAGACAATTTTAAGCATAGAATCTCATAATTACCTTCATAAAACACTTAGGGAGTGGTAAGAACATATTAGTGAGGCAAAGATAAGAGAAGGATAAAAAGTTGAAGAAAAGATAAAAGTCGAAGAAAAAGTCTGTAAAGTTTTAATGATAGAAACACAGACAGAGACCAGTGAACAAACTAGGGCAACATAGTTAGTCCTTGAGTTGTGACTAGGATTAGGTATTATATGAAAAGTTAAACTGTTTCAGTATAGACTTAATGAACCTATACTTGGGACAGGCTAACTATTCATACCGAAATTTACATAAGTCTTAAAAACACACGTTAAACAGAGAAATAAGAGCAGAGTAAAGAGACTAAGAGCAGAATGCTTATCAAAAAGTTATTTGTTGCTTGAGGCAACCCAAGAGATATTGTTTGCTTATTCATTGCTTAATGTAACCCAAGAGATAATGTTTATTTATCTGTTGCTTAAAGCAACCCAAGAGCTTCTGTAGGGAAACTAGGATACCTACAGCAATTTTCCATTCACAGGAGCTTCTGTAGGGAAAGTAGGATACCTACAGCAATTTTCCACTCCCAAGAGTATATTTCCTGCATGTAGAAAGTAGAGGCTATCTCATTAGAGCTGCTAATAATTATATGCGCATTTATTTGAATAGAAAATTGTATCTGGGAAATCTTGAACTCGTGACCGGATAAATGTTGGGAATACAGGTGCTAACCGACACATGAGCTTATTACCTACGCTAGGGCTAGACATGCATCATACTTGTTTGCGCATTTCCTTTGTTATGATTGTGGTATGAATTTATGCTTTCCTTGTTTGTATTCTATTCTCTATGTTTGTGTTGTATTTTCTTGTATTCTTCTATTTGTGTTCTATTTTCTATTTTCTCTATTTCCTCTATTTATCTTCATCTTCTATTTACTGCTTTTTGTATTTTGCTATTCGTTTGCAAAACAACATATAATTAATGAACTTAACTAATAACCCCGACCCTACTAAGCACTCCCCAGTTCTTACCCCTTCTCTCCCTTCCTCCCCTTCAGATGGAGACGAGCGTAATATTCTATGAGTTTGAGGACCCCTACGTCTACGAGGATCCGGTACATCACAGTTACTTCATCATGGGATTGGGGCCTCGTATTAGACGATATGCGTTACCTAATCGAGCTTTTTAACATCCTTTGTCTAGCCCGTATTTTGACCTCGATGCTCCTTATGACTTTCCCTTATCCTGGTTACATCTTGACGCACCTGTACATCCTTTTCCTGATGATCCTGAGCACCCTATACCAGCTCAACATTTGAATAAGGTGGAACCTGAGCCTATCATTCCTGATGAGCCCGAGTTAGCTGGTGACTACGTACCTGTGATACCACCAGAGTGGGACTTTCCCCCTGAGCCAATTTCGGACTTTCCACAGCCTGATGAGCCGGACAGACATGTGCTCACAAATGATTTTGTACAGAGTGACAGCAGTGTTTCTAGTGGATCTGAGGGTATAGTTGTAGCTGCGGATGGTGAGGAGGAGGAGGATCCTGAGATAGAGATAGTGCAGGATGAGATGATGGACGAGCCTCACGGTAATTCTCCGAATGGCCACGTGTAGATATAATTTGACAGTAGAAGGGGCATTCTTTTGATGACACTCTAGTCTGACATTATCTGTTAGTTAGTCTCTCACTTGTGTTAGTACACTCAAGTGCTAGGAGCTATATATTGGTTAGGCTAGCCTGGGCGCTAGTTTAGCGGCTTTTTGTATGGGCCAGGCCCTGAGAGTGTCGTGTATATATTAGCTACGTAGGATGAAGAGGATGTAAACTGACTTGATCTTGTGTAAACGCAACATGTTTTGTTATAGTGTACATGATGTATATTATATATTATATTTCTATATTTTCCTATGCTTCCTTTTATTGCCCTCAATGTATGCTTGTTTATTTTATCTCGTCACCTCAACGAATAAAAAAAATTACTCGTAAAAATTGGCATCGTTCTAACAAGGAACATGCTCATATATTAAATAATAGTTAATAATTAGGAAGGATAAGTTAGTAACACTTACCTTCTTGTATGACCATCGCATACTGGGAGTTGGGTCGTTACAATTTGGTATCAGAGCAGTTCGTTCCCAATAGAGCCTGGGGAGTGGACTGACTATGCTTCATTGCATACTCTGTTTTGTGTCTCATGCGTATAGGATATCCCAGTGATATATGTTGCATGATTGTTTTTGTGTTTTCATTTTGGGAATGTTCACACTTGACTTGAAGTGTTAAAACTTATCACCTTAACAATGATTGTTTGGGGTGAATAGGACCACAATGGGTTCACAGAAACTAGGTGTACGGGAAGGAATTCCTAATGTTAACTACGAGGGAAAACAGGAAACGTTTATGGCTACCGTGAACAACGTGGCTGAAGCAGTGCGTAAAGCTGCAGTAGTAGCGGCTAAGGTTGTTGAACATCTTGGAGTGGGAAACGGGAATGAGAATGAATACAGAGAATATAATGGGAATGATGAGAATAACTTAGGGCATCTTGAAAGACCTATGACCCTTGCGACCTTTCTGAAAGTTAACCCGCCTAAGTTCAAGGGTACACTCATTGCGACTGACGCTGATAACTGGTTTCGAGGTATTGAATGATCACTGAGAGCACAGCATGTTCCAAAAGGACAACACGTGGATTTTGCTACTTATATGCTCGAGGGAGAAGCTGAGTACTGGTGGTAGGGGATACAGCGACTGCTACAACGTAATGAAGATGACATTCCCTGGGATATTTTAAAGATGAATTCTATAAGAAATATTTCCCAAGAGCAGTGCGTGATGCTAAAGAGATAGAGCTTATGCAGCTGAGGCAAGGGGATATGACTGTTGCTGAGTATGCTCGTAATTTTGATGACTTGTGTCGTTTCTCTAAGATTTATCAAGGAATCCTGCTGACTTTGAAGAATGGAAGTGCTTGAAGTTTGAAGGAGGCCTTTGTGATAATCTAATGAGTTCAATAGTTCCGCTGGAGATATGTAATTTTGCTGAATTAGTCAACAAGAGCAAGTTAGTGGAAGAATGTATTAAGAAAGTGACTGTGGCCAAGGTGAGTCGCCAAGGATTTCCACCAAGGCGTCTTAGCAATCGTCAGGCAGCTGGGAGAAGGGTGCATTTTAAAGCACGTGGCATATGTGACATGAGCGAAAATTGGCAGATTAAGAATTAATTAGAAAAATGGTGTTGCGAGTACAGTTCTTAACTGGCGAAGATCCACTCATCAATTTAGAAAAGGGTTGTCACAAATTTTAGAATTAAAATACTGGGAGTATGAGTCCCCGGGTCGTCTCCCAACGAGTTGCAAGAAGATGTGCTATTTTATCAATTAGAGGTTTTCAAAAGAGGTTTTGAATTTGATGAACAGAAAATTAAATTAGAGAATTTATATGATTTAAATAAAATCTTGACCGGGAGAAGATTAATTGGAAGTTCTATCCTTGTTGGAATTTTGTCAAGATCAATTAATAATTAGTCATTGTTTTCATTTAGTTAACCCTCAACGAATGAAGGAAAGTCAAATTAAAAGTCAACTTCTATTCACAAGTCCTAATCCTCTCCCTTGGGAAGGATTAGAGTTAGTGACTAACAAGCCAACCAACAATGAACCAATTACAATTGAACTCTTGAGTATTCCAACTCAAGGTTCTCCTTTTAATCAATTTCCAATCAAGTTGAGAAACTACTCCATCATTATAAATGTAAACTTTACAAAATCAATAGGGGAAATAATAAAAGACATAACAAATAATGATGAAAGATATTAATTAAAAGTAAAAATAGTTTTGTATTAATAAAATATGAAAATAATCCAATATCAACTCTGGACAGATTGAGAATATGGAAGAGTAAATGAAAAGTAAATAACAAACTATAATGACCAGTACTGGAGGTAGACTCTTCTCAAAAGATCAAGCCAAAAATCTTCAAATCCTAATTTATGAATGTTCAATTCAAAACCTAGGGGAGGAGTAAAATCAGATCTAAAAACTTGAAATTATGCAGAATGAACTTGTTGTCTTTGTCTCTGCATGTTCCCTGGTTCTAATCTCTGTTTCTGGGCCAAAAACTGAGTTGAAATGCGGCCCAGAAACTATGCCAGCAACTTCTATAATTCTGTAGATCACGCACTGATGAGAGAACTTTTGCGTGGTCTAGAATTCAGAATAAATTTCCGTTGCAAGTATAGCTTCTAAACCAACAAAAGTCCTTTCATACAAACGTTTTGGTTGTCACAAGTAACAAACCCCTTTTAAAATTGATAACCGAGTATTTAAACCTTGGGTCGTCTTCTCAAGGAATTGCAGGGAAGTATGTTCTTATTATTGGTTATGAAGATTGTAAATTTGGGGTTTCAAGAATGAGGAGTGAATATGGTAATTTAAATAGCAATTAGAATAAATAAATACTGTAAAGCAAACTTTTGGCAAGGTCTGAGAAATTAGAAGTCCAGACTTTGTTATTCTTAGCAATAATAACGAAAGTTGAATCTTAATTCCACTTAGTTGACCTTTGCTAAAGCAAAGGAAAGTCAAGGGACTAATTAATTAGACCTTCGAATCCTATTTATTTCCTAAGAAAAGGTTGGGATTATTGAAGTTCAGTTCAATTAGCAAAACAGTTATCAATTATATTGAGCTAAGATAACTCCTGAGTTACTGATTTCTTAACCAAGACCAAAAAGAAAAGAAATTAAATCTATTGGAATAAAATATCTCAAATTGGGAATAATCAATAGCATAAACAAAAGAAAGCAATATTAAACTGAAATACCTCAAATATCATTAAATAAGAAAATCATCATGAAAGTGGCATAGGCCAAATAGGCAACATAACTAATACAAGCAAGCATTTAAATGTCTGAAAATAAGAAATAACATAGAGTGAAAGAATATTGAACCTGGGATTGAGAGTCACTCCTAAAACTAAGAGAAGTCCTAAATCCTAAATCCTAATCCTAAAGAGAGAGAGGAGAGAACCTCTCTCAAAACTAGATCTAAATCATGGAAAGTGACTAAAAATTCCCGAGACTCCCTGAATGGATGCATTCCCACACTTTATAACCTCTGGTCTATGCCTTCTGGGCTTGGATTTGGGCTAAAAAGGGCTTCAGAATCCGCTATGAGCATTTTCTGCAATTTCTGGTGCGTGGCCTCTGTCACGCGTCCGCGTGGGTCACGCGGTCGCATCGATTGGAGTTTTCTTTGTCGTGCGGTCGCGTCAGTCATGCGGCCGCGTCATAGGTGTTCTTCTTTAGGCGCGCAATCGCGTCAGTCATGCGGCCTCGTCGCTGCTTCTTCGCTCTTGGCACGCGGTCGCGTGGATGCCAGTTTCTCCAAAAACTCCGTTTTACGCTTTCCTTCCATTTTTGTATGTTCCCTTTTCCATCCTTTAAGTCATTTCTGCCTTAGAAGATATGAAACTACTCAACACACTAATCATGGCATCGAATGGAAATAAAGGTAATTAAAATAATTAATTCTAAAGCATAGGAAACATGTTTTTCACATACATCACATAATAAGGAAGGGAAAGTAAAACCATGCAATTAATATGAATAAGTGGATGAAGGATTGAATAAATCACTTAGATTAAGCACAAAATATATCATAAAATATGGGTTTATCAACCTCCCCACACTTAAGTAATAGCATGTCCTCAGGCTATGTCCACGGTAAAAAGTAAGGTTGAAGTGGTTGAATGCCATGCAATGTAATTCTAATCTAAATGCAATTCTAATTTTATTCACTCATATATAAAGCTTACATGTAGTTAAATCAATTCACATTCTCAAGGGATCATATATACATAGCCAACCTTAGATAATGTTAAAGCACTTTTACATTTTTGATGGGAAGAAAAATATTTTATAAGTTAATGAGTTATTGAACCCTCACTGGATTTTGTGTTTACTCTCTAATCACTCAGTGTTTATTGGGTTAATCACTCTATTCTTCTTTTTATCCTTACTTTCTATAACTTTGTTCTTCATCTAATCAATCAACAATTATAAAATATAGACATACCAAAAATCATGAGGTCTTTAATTAAGGTTGTAATAGGGCCAAGGTAAAAGTGAGGGTATATGTATAAGGCTAAGTGAGTTGATAAGTGAATCCTTAATTAGTCTAAGATCTCACTTAACATACATTTCTTGTAATGCAAAGCTTCCCTACCTATTTTCCCACATTTTTCCACTTTTTATGTCACGTGCTCATATTTTGTTCTTATACCATGTGCATTTGCTTTAATTTGCACTTTTTTTAATGCACATGGTAATTAATTATTTTAATTTTACATGAGCATGCTTCCCAAAATGTCTTTATTCTTTTCAATTTTTCTACCTTTGTTTCTATCATCCATGTTCCCAAAAAGTTTCCCCACACTTAAACAATTACACTATTTCTATCTTAAGCTAACGAAGGATTCAACTTGGGATTTTTTTAATTTGTTTTTCTGCTTAAGGTTAGTAATGTGGTTATAAAACAAAAGGGATTAAAAGGCTCAAGGGGGTTAACAAGGGTGATGTAAAAGGTAGGCTTTATTTGGGATAAGTGAGTTAAAATCAAACAAGGCCTCAATCACTCTCTTGGTATGTACCTATATTCTATAATTGGACATATAGATTAAAACAAAGCAAAGAACACCAGAATAAAAAAGAAGGGTGGAACACACAGGAATAAAATATTATGGTTTAAATGTAACCATACAATTAATCTCAAAACTCACAGGCTGTATGTTCTCAAACTCATAAATTATATATCACTCATGTATGTCATGGAGGTTTAGTTAAAAATTCCCATTATTCTCAATGTAAAATATACTGGATGGCTAAAGTTTTAGTGTTCTTCCTTGATGAAATAACTACATGATGTAATACTTTATATACAAAGTGTGTGGATTCTTTTGATCTTGTTTAAATTTCCTAGTCTACTCCTTTTATTTTGATCAAATTAAACTATTATATGCCAAAAGGGTAAACTATACTAATTATTCCACCTACTCTATAGCTAATAAGTTAGAACTGCAAACTAAACTAAATGGCTGAAATATGAACTAAAGTGAAAAATGCAGAAATAGAGTAAAAATACATGAAAGTAGCAATGTATAAGTACTCAGAAAATAAAAATAAAAATAAAAATAAAGAGAAAACTACAGAAAAATAGCCAAAATAAAAAAAAGAAGGGTTTGTAGTGGTTCACCAAAATAGTATGCCAGAGATGGCGACCTTCCCACACTTAAAATAAAGCATCGTCCTCGATGCTCACTCAAGCTAGGTGTGAAAGGGTGTTATCACTGGTAGGGTGGATAACTGGAGTTTCTGTGGTGGTGGTCTGAGGATCTGTCTACTGCAGAGGAGGTGCTGACTGAATGGGGATCTCTGGATCTGCAGCCTGGATCTGATATGGGACCTCCTGTTGTGGTGCAGTGTGCTCTGTGCCTGCCTGCGCAGTCTCGCTCTGTGGATGGGTCTCCTCCTTGTGCTCATCCGCCTCCTCCTCAGATGGCTCTGATGGTGTGTCAGGCTCGAAGGGGATGTCGCCGCCAGAACGTATCAACAGCTTCAGGTGCTCATAGCATCGTCGGCTGCGACGCTCAGATCTCTCATACCAGCGCCAGTTGTGGTGCTCCATCCTGTCTAGCTGCTGAAACAAGTGGTGCACTAGGTGATAAACGGGCTCTGAGGCAGGTGGAGGTGCAATAGTGGTAGCAGGGGTAGCTGTGGAGGAAGAAGGACCAGCGGAAGGTGTGGCTGTCTCATCAGTAGCAGTGAAGGGTGGGGGTCTGTAGCCCAAAGTTAGAAAGTTCCTACTGTGAGGAATAATCTTCCGGTGGTCTGTAGCCGATGGCTTCTCATCGGCATCCTCCCAAGGCACGTCAGCTCGACGGCCCAGCTGTGTAATCAAATAGGGAAATGGAAGAGTGCCTCGGACGTGGACCCTGGCCATGTAGGACCGGATAAAACGTGGCAGGTACAGGTCCTTACCCTCCATCACACACCAAAGGAGGGTGATCAAAGCGGCCGGTATCTCTGTCTCATGGGTACTCGGCATAACATAGTTCCTCAAGATCTGATGCCATAGCGGAGCCTCATCATTTAAGTAAATCCGCTTGATTCCCTTAGGCATGGTGGTATCTTGACCCATTTCCTACGGAACAGTCGGGTCAAGGGCTATCCTGGCCTTGACTGCATCCCAATCAAATCGCATAAAGCGCATGTCATCCTCAGTCCTTTTTGTAACCATCAGGCTGATCGGACTTAGGTGGGAGCTGCAGAATGTCCTCAATTGCTTCTTCAGTGACCAGTATCTGCTTCCCTCTTAGGTTCACTGCATATAGGGAAGTTTTGAAGTAATTGCAGTAAAATTCCCTTACCCAAGATGCATTGACCTCTGTAAGGTTCCTCTCCAGGAAGAACCAGCCTCTTTCTTTGATCTGATCGGAGGTATATTGCTGGAGTTCTCCTAGGATCTTCAGAGTTCTCTCTAGTTATAGGTTCCTGGAGGTTGCAAACACTGGATACTTCAGCTCACAGTATCGGTTTGCAAACTTTATTGGATCAGTAACAGGGAGCAGCTGGTCAGCCTTCTCCTGGGCGGTAAAGTGTTTTTCCCGCCATGAGGCATCATGCAGAAGATCTATGACAGACATACAAGAATCTCTTCTCTTACGTTTGCCAGTGGTAGCCTTTCCTTTTCCTTTTCTCTGGGGATCTGACATCCTGAAAAACAGAGAACCAGGATATAATAAAAAGAGGAAAACAAATAGGCAAATAGTCAAAAGGAACACAAAGTGGCAAAGGAGAAGTAGAATGAGGAAAATGAGTTAAGTAAAAGGACATTAAGGATTGTATAGGAGTCAAAAGTTCGAAAGGAAGAATTTACAATCCAAAATGTAATTCATAATTAGAAGCTACAGGTAACTCGTAACCAAACAAGGAAAACAGGTTGATGAAGATTCAGATAGAGATAAAAATAGCAACAATTGGAATCAAACATCAAGAATGCAATTTATGAGCCAAGAGATCAAAGAAAAGAAGAATGCGTGCCCGGACATTCATGAATTAGTTTAGGGAAACGAATGAGAATACAGTTGAAAATGCCAAAACCAAGACATGAATGGAAACATTTTGCAGAAATTTGGGCAGCATTTCGGCTAAAATTGGACTATCTCGGAAAATAATCAGCAGCAAAACAGTTCATATGAACCAAAATTAGACATAGCTGCAATCACATATACGGAGTATGAACATGAAAAGGGTAATGTAAAAAGCAGCATGAAACAAGAAATCATAGCATATTAACAATAGCAACATAACAGAAACACCAGAATTGCGAAAATCATAAAGCAAGAAACACGAACAGCGCAATTATCAGGCCTAAATCCACTAACCACATCCTAGGCTACCTAACAACCTAGAATCCACTACAACATGCATATCAAACTAGCCTAAATATGAACAAAAACAGAAAAATATGAACGAACTACGAATGGATAGAAGGGGACGTGATGCGGAACCTGGTAGGCGAATTAAGGCGAGTGGGGCAGAAAGGTGACCGGGGGAGAGTGAAGGTAGCATCCAGTGCGGTGGCGGTAGCTGCGGGTTAGGGGGCAGGTAGAGGTAGGGGGTAGGGGGTTGGGACGGGGGTGATGGTGGTGGTGGTTGGAGGTGGCACGGCTGTTGTAGGCGACGCGGAGGGTGGGTAGTGGCAGTGGAGGGAAAGGGGAAAGAAGAAGAAAGAGGGGGACGGAGGAACGAGGGGTGGCGGTTGTTTCTGGGCGGTCGGTGGTGGCTGGGGTTGTCGGTGGTGGTGGCTGGGTGGAGGTTGGGGGGTTGGGGAGAAGAAAGGGAGGAGAGGGTTTCGGGAGGGGGGCGCGACTGATAGGGTTCGCGTGACAGGGGGTTATAATTCAAATCCAGATCGCGTGGAGCACGTGGTCGCGTGGCTGGGGTGAAATGGGGTTGACGCGATCGCTTGGGTCGCGCGATTGCGTGAAACGGATAGAAGAGAGGTGACGCGATCGCATGAGGCATGTGATCGCATTGCGTGAAATTTTGCTAACCGCACAATTCCAGCGTCGTGTCAGCCCAACTCTCTGTCTCCTTTGGGGTGGTGTGTAATCCGCGCGACGCGATTGCGGCGCTCAGGCTGTCGCGTGGGTTAGTGTATGTGCATGTGACGCGATTGCGTCAGGGACGCGATCGCGTGGGTCTTTTGTGCGAAAAGCACAATGGCCACACGATTCCAACCCAACTTTCTGGGCGTTGGATCTTTACGCCGAATTTCAGGTCACGCGATCGCGTGATTGACGCGGACGCGTGGGGGGTGTTTCATCGCAACTGATGCAATCGCATGAGTGATGCGGTCACATCCCACGCCCTTTTTTTTAAGAATTCAAGATGCAATGCTAATATGAATGCAGATGCAATGAATGTTATGTAAAATTCCAGGTTCAATTGAAATTCAAAAACAAATAAGACAGATAAAAATGAAAACTGAAAACGGGACGATCATACCATGGTGGGTTGTCTCCCACCTAGCACTTTTGGTTAAAGTCCTTAAGTTGGACATTGGATGAGCTTCCTGTTATGGTGGCTTGTGCTTGAATTCGTCCAGGAATCTCCACCAGTGTTTGGAATGCATCCTCCGGGGTCCCAAACTAGGCATGTGAAGCTTCTGAGCAGCTTCAAACAGATTTTCAGACTCCTGGGGTGATGAATATCAGAGTACTTTCCAGGATCCCAAACTTTGGTTCTAAATTCGCCTTTGTTTGCATCTATACTTTTTATTCCGGGTGGTTTGGAAATTATACTATCACCAAGATGACCAAACGTTTTCTGAGATCCGATCAAGTGAACTAGACACCAACTTCTGCGCCTCAAATTGAAGTGCGAAACCTCATTGGATCTTGCATACCAGCGCTGAGTGTGAGTCATTTCCCTTTTTCTCTTAAAGCCGCAAAGAGCTCTAAGCTGACCATCTGTTTCAAGCAAACCATATTCAAGTGGAAAAATAAAGATAAGAGTCAAGGATTTTACCCACTTGAAGTCTGTATTGGGTGGTAATGGCCTTGGGATCAGTGTTTCCAGGGGTTCTGCAAGATCTACTCCCTTGTGGTCTTCAGTGAATTCCTCTACTTCCTTGCAAACCTTTTCCATTCTAGCCATGTCCTGGTCAAAGTCTTCCATATCTTCCTCATCACTTGAGTAAAAAATAGGAGGTTGAAAAAAGTTGACCTCTGCATCATCTTCGTATTCACTTGGGAAAGATTCTTCTGTCTCAAAGGATTCACTTGCGGATGCAAGTTCATCACGAGGAAGACTTGACTGGTGACTATCATCATCAAAGAAACATGCGTCTTGAGTTACTCCGTCCAGTTCTTCATAAGATATCCGCATTAGAGGTTGTGCACCATCCTCTTTAGCGTCAGTTGTAACATCCTTGACGGGGTCTTCCATGACTCTGTATTCCCGTGGAGGTTCAGCATCTCCTAAATCTTCAACCAACTCTTCTTCTTCTATAATGACAGCGTCCTCTACTTGTTCTAGTACGAAGTTGTTCTCTATGCTGTCCACTGGAGTTCCTTATGTCTTCTTCACAACACATTCTTCATTAGATTCTTCACATGAAGCCATGGGGGTCTGTTGAGTGGCTGAATGTCTAGAAGATAGTTGATTTATTGCTTGCTCCAGTTGATGAAGGGTTGTATTGAATTGGTTTACTGATTCTTTGAAGCGAACCTGTGATTCTTGGCTTGATGGATATGAACATGGTTTGTAGGAGAGTGGTGGTTCTTGGGAGTGATTGAATTGGCGTTGGGGTGGATAAGGATCATGTGGTAGTGAATGGTGAAAAGAAGCTTGTGAGTATGGTGGATTGGGGCTGTGTTAGAAGGATGGTCTCTGAGCACAGGGTGGGGTTTGTTGGTAGCTACAAGGCGGTCCACCGAATCTATCAGTTGGACATGCATTGTAAAATGGTCTTTGTCCATGGTATCTAGGATGGTGTTGTTGCCTAAAGGGTTGATTGGATCCTTATGGCTCCATCCATCTTTGATTGCTTAGACCTTGATGCATAGTCCTATTATAGCTTCCATTCCTTGCAACAAAATTAGAACCAAACTCAAAGCGAGAGGGGTGAGAATTCATAATAGTTATCAGAAATTAGGGGGAAAAAAGGAGAAACAAATAAACAAGTAAAAGAGAAATATTTTTTTTTAAAAAAAAAATATTTACAATAACCAATAATAAGGCACACGTTTGCAATTCCCCGGCAACGGCGCCATTTTGATGAGAGAACTTTTGCGTGGTCTAGAATTCAGAATAAATTTCCGTTGCAAGTATAGCTTCTAAACCAACAAAAGTCCTTTCATACAAACGTTTTGGTTGTCACAAGTAACAAACCCCTTTTAAAATTGATAACCGAGTATTTAAACCTCGGGTCGTCTTCTCAAGGAATTACAGGGAAGTATGTTCTTATTATTGGTTATGGAGATTGTAAATTTGGGGTTTCAAGAATGAGGAGTGAATATGGCAATTAATTTAAATAGCAATTAGAATAAATAAATACTGTAAAGCAAACTTTTGGCAAGGTATGAGAAATTGGAAGTCCAGACTTTGTTATTCTTAGCAATAATAATGAAAGTTGAATCTTAATTCCACTTAGTTGACCTTTGCTAAAGCAAAGGAAAGTCAAGGGACTAATTAGTTAGACCTTCGAATCCTATTTATTTCTTAAGAAAAGGTTGGGATTATTGAAGTTCAGTTCAATTAGCAAGATAACAGTTATCAATTATATTGAGCTAAGATAACTCCTGAGTTACTGATTTCTTAACCAAGACCAAAAAGAAAAGAAATTAAATCTATTGGAATAAAATATCTTAGATTGGGAATAATCAATAGCATAAACAAAAGAAAGCAATATTAAACTGAAATACTTCAAATATCATTAAATAAGAAAATCATCATGAAAGTGGCATATGCCAAATAGGCAACATAACTAATACAAGCAAGCATTTAAATGTCTGAAAATAAGAAATAACATAGAGTGAAAGAACATTGAACATGGGATTGAGAGTCACTCCTAAAACTAAGAGAAGTCCTAAATCCTAAATCCTAATCCTAAAGAGAGAGAGGAGAGAACCTCTCTCAAAACTAGATCTAAATCATGGAAAGTGACTAAAAATTCCCGAGACTCCCTAAATGGATGCATTCCCACACTTCATAACCTCTGGTCTATGCCTTCTGGACTTGGATTTGGGCCAAAAAGGGCTTCAGAATCCGCTATGAGCGTTTTCTGCAATTTCTGGTGCGTGGCCTCTGTCACGCGTCCGCGTGGGTCACGCGGTCGCGTCGATTGGAGTTTTCTTTGTCACGCGGTCGCGTCAGTCATGCGGCCGCGTCATATGTGTTCTTCTTTAGGCATGCGATTGCGTCAGTCATGCGGTCACGTCGCTGCTTCTTCACTCTTGGCACGCGGTCGCGTCGTCCATGTGGTCGCGTGGATGTCAGTTTCTCCAAAAACTCCGTTTTACGCTTTCCTTCCATTGTTGTATGTTCCCTTTTCCATCCTTTAAGTCATTCCTGCCTTAGAAGATCTGAAACTACTCAACACACTAATCATGGCATCGAATGGAAATAAAGGTAATTAAAATAATTAATTCTAAAGCATAGGAAACATGTTTTTCACATACATCACATAATAAGGAAGGAAAAGTAAAACAATGCAATTAATATGAATAAGTGGATGAAGGATTGAATAAATCACTCAGATTAAGCACAAAATATATCATAAAATATGGGTTTGTCATGCACGTCACGCAGCTGCGTCGTCCACCCGTTCGCGTCACTCAACGTTTTTCGTACCACGCATGCGCGTCGTCCATGCATTCGCGTCATTTGTGCAGCTTCCAATCCGCGCGGTCATGTCAGGCATGCGAGCGTGTAACTGTGATTTCTTCCATTTCGCATGGTCGCGTGAGCCATGCGACCGCGTGACTTCTCGCTGGTCATATCCTCAATTCCTTGTGTTCCTTTCACTTTTGCATGCTTCCTCTTCATTCCTTACGCCATTCCTGCCCTATGAAGCCTGAAACACTTAACACACAGATCACGGCATCGAATGGTACGAAGGATAATAAAAATATAAAACTCAAAGGTCTTTAGTAAGCAAGTTTTCAATCATAGAATATTTTTAGGAAGGAATTGTAAATACATGCAAATGATATGAATAAGTGGGTGAAAACTTGATAAAACCACACAATTAAATACAATATGAATCATAAAATAGTGGTTTATCAACCTCCCCACAGTTAAACATTAGCATGTCCTCATGCTAAATTGAAGGAGATAAATATGAATGAATAGGGACATGTAAGACTCATGCAATGCAATGCAACCTATATACATATGAATGCAGCTATATGATTTTGTCTATATGATTAAAAATAGATAAGTTCTCTAAGACAAAACAATGGGTAGATTTCACTAATTCAAATCATATAATAAAAGCAGGTAAATTTGTAAGAAGATAGCTTGTGAAGGCAGGGAACACAGGATCGAGCATTGAACCCTTACTGTTAGTGCGTGTGCACTCTAATCATCCCTAGTATATGGGGTAATCACTCTACCCTTTTCTAATCATGCTTTCAAAAATTTTGTTTTTCACCTAATCAATCAACAATTTTAAAGTGCCAATGCAAACATCATGAGGTCTTTTCGTGGTTGTAATAGGGCTAAGGTAAGGGTGAGGGTACACATCTGGCTAAGTGAGCTTATACATTGAATCTTTAATTAACCTAAACTCTCACCTAATATACATATATTCTATATAATTTCAACATTCATCTTAGCTACCCAAAATCTCCTTTTCACATTCCATACTCATATATCAATCATTATTTTAATTTTATTACATGTGCATTGATTATTAAACTTTGACTTATCATTAGGGTGATTTTGTCCCATTATTCACTAAAGTAAAGGAAATTTTTTTTTTTGCTTATCAATACACATAGATTTGTAATCTTTCTTTTATGGTTTCACATGAGTAGGTACCCAAATTCCCTTTATTTTATCATGACATATTCTCCTATTACCCTTTATTCCCACAATTTTCCCATACTCAGTTAACACACAAATTCTATCTTAAGCTAACCAAATATTCAATTGGGATTTTTCATTGTTTTTCTTTTTAGGGCTAGTAATGTGGTAAAATATAGAACAAATGGGATTAAAAATGGCTCAAAGTGGTTAACAAAGGTAATTAAAAGGGTTGGCTTATTTGGGATACGTGAGCTAAACAAACAATGGCCTCAATCATATGTATGCACATAACACATTAACATTGGACATATAGGATAAAACAAAATTCAGATTACAATTGTAGAGAAGTAAACACACAAGAAAATAAAAATGTTTATGGTTAAATAGTGTTACCATGTATTTAGGCTCAAAGTCTCACGGGTTGTGTGTTCTTTTAGCTCAAAAATCCTGTTCCAATTTCAACTTCAAACAAATTTAACATAAATATTTTGATTTAAATTAGTGAAATTTTCAAAAAATATATGATCTTAAAAGAAACATATTATCTTTTCAATCATGTAGAACATGCAAGCAATTAACCTACTAATATGCAATCTATCCTATTCTAAAGAAAAAGAAATTGGTGTTAGGGGAAAAGAATTACCGCCGGAAGTCAAGTACTGACCGACCTCCCCACACTTAAGGTTTTGCATCGTCCTCGGTGCCATCTGTCAGGAACAAGGGTGGGCTGGTGGCAGTATCTCCACAGTCGAGACCGTCATGGCTCCCTGTGCTGGTAAAGAAAGTAGAGTCCGGAGTGCCTGGGTCCTCGTCAGGTCTGTGGTTGCCTGTGAGTAGCTCCTTGAGGTATTTGAAATGGTGGTGGTTGCGGTGCTCTCATAGCTTCGCTTTCTAGTCTTGCCGGTCCAACCTCTCCAGTATTTGATGCAGCAACTGACTAGTAGAAGGTGGAATGTCTGCAACATGTTCTGTTGACTGGCTGGTAGTGGCTAGTGGTGGCCTGAGATATCTCCCGTTAGGGACGTATTGATCATCCCATGGAAGTATGGCTTTGGTGTCCCCAGCTCTGTAGAAGACTCCAGCTGCTGAGACAAGATCAGAGACCAAGGCGGGGAAAGGTACGTTACCCGCGGTTTGCACGTGTCCCGTAGCATTCCGGATGTGTCTTAGTAGATTTAGAGGCTGGTCAATGAGGATGCACCATAGTAGAACGGCCATGTCTGCAGTGAAGGAGGACTCATGAATGCTCAGAAAGACGTAATGGGACATAATCTGTGCCCATACGTGAGCCTCTAAGGTGAGTGTAGAAGCTGATATTCCCTTAGGATGAGAACGATGGTATCCAAAAATCCATCTGCTGCCAGGTTGTGCGATAACACTGAGAACAGCGTCCTAGTCAAATTTGTACGCCTGGCGCTTGAGTGTGGCTTCTTGAAATGCGTCTAGTCTTTCTGGAGCAGGGGGAAGATCTAAGGCTCACTGAATGGCCTCTTCTGTGATGGGGACTTGCTTCTGACGGATAAAAACAGACTGCAGGGTCGGCAGGTGGAAATTAGAGTAGAACTCAACTACCCAAGAAAGATTAACCTGTCATGGCTGTCTCTGTAGGAATCCCCAATGTCTTTGTGCAATTTGTGGCTCAACAAATTCGGCAATACGAGGTGGAAGGATAAGAAGGTGTTCATTGTTGTAATTTCGAGTAGCCAGAATGGGGAACATCTGCTCACAGTAGCGATTGGGAAATCGTGCAGTGTCCTTTGCTGGGAAGGCTCTCTCTTGTTCATCGACCTTTATAATCCTTTTAATTCTTTTTGTTAAGGTCTTAACTGCAGTTGAAGATGGCTCTACCACTAATGCTCTTTTAGTTCCTTTCCTTGCTGTGGATTTGGGGGTGGCTTTCTCTTTGCCTTTCTTGGTGGCCATCCTGAAAGGAAAAGAGTAAAGACATGAATATATTAAGGGTTATAGCAAGGAAAAGAATGGGAAAGGTGGTAATCAATGCACAGGAAGGGATAATGATGTGAACACATGGTCATGACTACATGTGACAAATCAACAACGGAAATATAGCAAGTGCATGTAATGACAGTTAAATGCAAGGTGTTTATTGGCATGCCGGCAAGGGCATGAGTAGCATAGATCAAGCATTCAATGTCCAAGTTAGATTACCAAGGCTTTCAAATTAACAATATGCTTGTGATAACAATTATATAAAAATTAATAAAATAGAAAAAGGGTTTTGTGAAAAGCAAGCATTTAGAGTAATAGATTGAAAGAAATCTAAAAAGAGTGCAAAATGCCATATGGGCGTTTTCACAAACACATAGCATGCATGTTAAATAAGGTGTGGAAAATATGAATTTGAACATGCAAGTAACCCTATAAAGATAATATATAATTGTTAAATAAGTCTTAAACAATTCACAAGCAACATATAAAAATAATGACCCAAATAAATCTCCAACACCAATAGGAGGGAGAAGAAAGGAAAAAGAAAACATGGGTAGGGAAAGTAGAAGAGAAAGAAAAAGAAAACATGAAAATAAGAAGAAGAATGAGAAAATAGGGAGAGAAGAAAAGAAGAAAAACCTTGATAATGGTGGTAGGAAAGAGGGAGTACAAGGGAGAAAGAAGGGAGAAAGAAGGGAGGAAGAAGGGAGAAAGAGGATTGGGGTGAGAAAGGATAGGACAATTTGGCAAATTTGAATGAGTTGGGCGGCACAAGCGACACGGACGCGTGGTGCACGCGGTCACGCGGAGGGCCCTTGAAAGAAACGACGCGGACGCGTGACATGATTTGCGCTAGGGGCGCGAGGGCAGCTTCGCGCTTGCACAACTCTCTGTGTGAAACATGTTTTTGCCAAATTTCAAAGTGATGCGGTCGCGTGGATGGCCAATTTGAGAAAACGGCGCGGACGCGTAGGGCACACGTTTGCGTGGCAGGGCTTGTGCGACTAGCACAAGTGCAGCCCAGCTCCAGCACAACTCACTGCCATATACCCTTTTACGTCAAATTGCAGAACCACGCATTCGCGTGGCTGACGCGGACGCGTGGGGAGGCCATGTTACGAATGATGCGATTGCGTCATCCACGCGGAGCGTGGATCAAATGGTGCCAGGGGCATGCCTCCAGCCACATACCTATGCAACTCTCTGTTCCTTTTTCATGAATGCTTCGATGGCACAATGACGCGAGCACGTCAGCGACGCTGGCGCGTCGCATGCCTTAACACCTCCTTTTTTTTATATATATGCAATATGCAGTATGCAGATGAGATGCAGAATATAGGCATTAGTACTAAGAAGAGTTATTGACGAAGGAAGGTAAGGAGAAGGGGAGGAACGATCATACCATGTTGGGTTGTCTCCCACCCAGTACTTTGCTTTAACGTCCTTAAGTTGGACGCTCCACTAGCTCAGTCTTCTGCTGTGGGCGGATCCTCCAAGAGGAAGATCTCTAGTTCCTAGTTTTTCTTCATCTTTTCGCCATGGAATAACTTCAAGCAATGTCCATTGACCTTGATAAGTCCAGAGCTTGAGGGATGGCTCAAGTGAAAGACTCCGTATGGTTCCACCTTCTCTACTCGATAGGGACCATCCCATCTGGATCTCAGCTTGCCTGGCATGAGTCGCATTCTGGAGTTGTAAAGTAGGACTAAGACCCCAGGTTGGAATTCTCTTCTCTTAATGCTCTTGTCATGCACAACCTTCACCTTCTCGTTATACAGCCTGGAGTTCTCATAAGCTTCTAGGCGAAGGCTCTCTAATTCTTGCAGTTGCAACTTTCGTTCAGCTCCGGCTCTCTCATAGTCCATATTGCACTCCTTTACCACCCAGAAGGCATTGTGTTCTAACTTAATTGGGAGATGACAGGCCTTTCCATAAACCAAGCGGAAAGGACTCATCCCAATCGATGTCTTGTATGTTGTCCGATATGCCCAAAGCGCGTCTTGGAGCCTGATGCTCCAGTCCTTTCTATGAGGCTTGACACCTTTTGCAGTATGTGCTTTATCTCTCTATTAGACACCTCTGGTTGCCCATTAGTTTGGGGGTGATAGGCAGTTGAAACTTTATGAACTATCCCATGCCTCTTCAGTAAACCTGTTAGTCTCCTGTTATAAAAGTGAGTGCCTTGATCGCTCACGATTTCTCGTAGTGATCCAAAGCGACAAATAATATGGTTTCTAACAAAGGAAACAACAGTGTTAGCATCATCAGTACGGGTAGGAATTGCTTCCACCCATTTAGAAACATAATCTACAGCTAACAGTATATAAAGGTGGCCATTAGAATTTGAAAATGGACCCATGAAGTCAATGCCCCAAACATAAAAAATTTCACAGAAAAGTATAATTTGTTGAGGCATTTCATCCCTCTGGGATATATTACCAAACCTTTGGCACGGAGGACAAGATTTACAAAGGTCAGCAACATCTTTAAAAAGGGTAGGCCACCAGAATCCACAGTCTAAAACTTTTCTAGCAGTTCATTGAGGGCCAAAATGTCCTCCACTCTCAGATGAGTGGCAGGCCTCTAAAATGGACTGGAATTCTGATTGAGGTACATACCGTCTAATTACCTGGTCAGCACCACACCTCCACAGATATGGGTCATCCCATACATAGTATTTGGACTCGCTTTTCAGTTTGTCTCTCTGATGCTTAGTAAAATTGGGAGGAAAAGTGTGGCTAACTAGATAATTAGCTACAGGTGCATACCAAGGGGCCACATCAGATACTGCCTGTAAGCTATCAAACGGGAAATTATCATTGATAGGAATGGAGTCATCTTTAATGTGCTCAAGGCGACTCAAGTGCTCAGCCACTAAATTTTGGTTACCACTCCTATCTTTAATTTCCAGATCAAATTCTTGCAGCAGTAGCATCCAACGTATTAGCCTTGGTTTAGACTCCTTTTTAGCTAATAAATATTTTAGAGCTGCATGGTCTGAGTACACTATTACCTTAGTACCAAGTAAGTAGGCTCGGAATTTATCCAGAGCAAAAACGATAGCTAGAAGCTCTTTTTTAGTAGTAGTGTAATTAGATTGAGCAGCATCTAAAGTCTTAGATGCATAAGCAATTATAAAAGGGTCGTTACCTTCATGTTGAGCTAGTGCTGCTCCTACTGCATGATTGGAGGCGTCACACATGATTTCAAAGGCAGTCTTTAGCTTATCAAATGCTTGTTTGCAATCCTCACTGAACTCGAACTCAATGTCTTTCTGCAGTAGTCTGGATAAGGGTAGTGCTACCTTACTGAAGTCCTTAATGAATCTCCTGTAAAAGCCTGTATGGCCAAGGAACGAACGGACTTCCCTCACAGAGGAGGGATAAGGTAAACTAGAAATAACATCCACCTTTGCTGGGTCTACAGAGATACCAGTATCAGAAACAATATGTCCCAGAACAATACCTTGTTTTACCATAAAATGACACCTTTGAACTAACATACGTATCTAATACCTTAGATAAAATATCCAAGCAAAGGTTAAATGAATCACCATAAATGCTAAAGTCATCCATAAAAACTTCCATACAAGTCTCAATGAGATCAGAGAAAAGACTCATCATACACCTTTGGAAAGTAGCTGGTGCATTTCACAAGCCAAAGGGCATTCTCTTATAAGCATAAGTCCCAAAAGGACATGTAAAAGTAGTCTTTTCTTGATCCTCAGGAGCTATATGGATTTGAAAATAACCTGTATAACTATCTAGAAAGCAGTAGTGATATTTACCTGACAGGCGATCAAGCATCTGATCAATGAATGGCAAGGGGTAATGATCCTTGCGAGTGGCTTGGTTGAGACGCCTGTAGTCAATGCAAACTCTCCATGCATTCTGCACTCTGGTTGTCAGAAGTTCTCCTTGTTCATTCCTTATTGTTGTGACTCCAGACTTCTTGGGCACCACTTGTACTGGGCTGACCCATTCGCTATCTGAAATGGGGTAAATGATATCTGCTTCAAGTAGTCTGGTTACTTCCTTCTTGACAACTTCTAAGATGGTGGGGTTCAATCTTCTCTGAGGTTGACGGACAGGCTTTTCTTCTTCTTCTAAGAATATTCTATGTCACAAACTTGAGGGCTGATGCCTACTATATCTGCCAAGCTCCATCCAATGGCTTTCTTATGCGTCCTCAATACACTAAGCAGTTGTTCTTCTTGTTGGGAAGTGAGCTCCCTTGCAATGATAACCGGAAACTTCTGCTTGTCCTCAAGGTATGCATACTTGAGGTGTGGAGGAAGGGGCTTTAATTCCATTTTCCGCTCATGGTTTGGTTCTGAATTCTCTAGGGTTGGTAAAAATGGTGATGAATCTTCAATATGTTCAGAGGGTGTCCCCACACTTGGATCTTTCTCCATGTGACTCTCTTCCATTTGTTCCTGGTGAGTTACAGCTATAATCTCATCAATGATGTCACATTGGAATATGGAGTGATCTTCTGGGGGATGCTTCACAGCTTCATCCAGATTGAAATTCACTGTTCTGCCATCTACCTCAAAGGAATAGGTACCCAAAAAGGCATCCAGCTTGAATTTTGAAGTCTTCAAAAACGGTCTTCCAAGCAGGATTGATGAAGGTCTTCCTGAGTCATTTTGGGGCATCTCCAAGATATAAAAATCAATGGGAAACGTGAGCCCCTTAATGCCCACTAACACATCTTCAGCAATTCCAACCACTGTGATAATGCTTTTATCTGCTAACAAAAAACGAGTTGTCGACCTTTTTAAGGGAGGGAGCCTTAAAGCATTATATATAGACAAGGGCATAATACTCACACATGCTCCTAAATCACACATACAGTCAGAAAATATCACACCTCCTATGGTACAGTTAACCATGCATGGGCCTATGTCACTACATTTTTCAGGTATATTTCCCATTAAAGAAGATATAGAACTACCTAAAGGAATAGTTTTTAATTCATTGATTTTATCTTTATGTATGCACAACACTTTAGAAACTTTGCATATTTAGGCACTTGCTGAATAACATCAAAAAGGGGAACAGTTACCTCAACCTTTTTGAAGATTTCTACCATTTTGGGATCGACTTCCATCTGCTTTCTGGGCTTCTTAGCAAGGTGTGGAAATAGAATAGGAGTGGCGTCTTTTATAGCTTCAGTTTGCTGGGGTTCTGCCTTCCTTGGTTGGGCTGCTTCTGCTTCAGCCATGCCTTGTGCTTCATCTTCTTCTTCAACATCCTCTACCTCAACCGCGTCTGCAGCTGGGGCGTGTTCTGGTGGGCTTGGTTCCTCTGGATTCCTCTCTTCCAGTGTGGTTTCAGATCTCAAGTGAATGGCATTGATTCCACCCTTGGGGTTGGGTAATGGTTGAGAGGGGAGTCCACCAGAGCTTGAGGACTGGTTGTTAGAGTTATTCAGTGATCCAATCTGTGAGACAAAGGCTTGCAAGGTAGACTTCAGACCATTTAGAGTAGAAGTAAGGTTGTTTTCCATGGCCTGCTGTCTCCGATCAATAAATTGTAGTAACTCATCATTAGGAGATGAAGAGGGATAAGTGATTTGGGGGGTCTGCTGAGATGGTTGAGGCTGCCTTAGATGAGGTGCTCTGTAGGCCTGATTCTGATTCTGCTGCCTGAAGTTATTATTGTTATTCCATCTCTAGTTTCCATTGTTATCTCTGCCTCCTCTGTTATGATTGTCCCTCCAACCCTGGTTAGAATTATCTCTCCAACCTTGGTTGGGGTTATCCTACCATCCATGGTTGTAGCTTCCGCCTTGATTGTACCCTTGATTGGGGCGGTCATAGAAGTTGTGGGTGGCTGCCACAGTGTGGTCTTCCAGTTGGAGTTGCAGACACTCATCAGTATAATGAATGTAATCGGCACAAATCCCGCATACTCTTTGTGAAACCAACTGTTGGCTGTGTTGTGGTGGAGAAGGCTGAACTTGCTGAGCTTGTTGCTGACTCAGTTGCATCTGCTTCAGTAAGTTGGTCATTTCACATAAGCTCTGAGTTATAGCAGCAGTCTCTTTGCTAGTGGATACCTCTGCAACAGCTCTTGACCGGCCTTGTTTCTGCCTGTGATTCTAGTAGATTCAGCTAAGTCACTGATCAATTACCATGCCTCTTTCGTAGTCTTGTACTTTTTCATAGACCCATTACTAGCACCTTCCAATGTGGTCTTATCTTGAGATTTCATAACCTGTGTAAAGTAGCCGAGCAACACTATCTTGTCAATCATATGGTGGGAGCATGCTTCCAGAAGATTATTGAAGCGCTCCCAATATTCGTAGAGAGTCTCAGATTCGTCATGAACGATCATGGAAATGTCTTTCCTTAGTTTATCGGTAACCTTAGCTGGAAAGAATTTCTCCAAAAATTCTCTTCTAAGCGTATCCCAATTAGAAATAGTTGCTCCGGGTTGGGTGTAGTACCACTCTTTTGCCTCACCCTCAAGAGAGAATGGGAAGGCTTTTAGCAGAATAGAAGTTTCGTCAGTACCATCATGTTTAACAGTAGAACAAGCTGTCTGAAAATCCCTAAGGTGCTTGATAGGCTCTTGACCAGGTAAGCCATGAAACTTGGGCATCAAGTTGAGCAGTGCAGTCTTTATTTCAAAATCCATAGCCACTATTGGGTGGCGTGCCTGGTATGGCTATAGTGTAAAATCAGGGCCTCCAGCCTCCTAGATAGTGACTCATCTAGGTGCTACCATGTCACCTGCACGTGAATCAACTAGATCAGTAGAGGGGGAGCTTGTTTCTTCCTTAGATGACGTTTCAGATTCGTCCTCAGAGAGGACTAGCCGATGCCGAGCTTGCCTAATACGTGAAATGGTTCCTTCAATCTCAGGGTCAAATACTGGCAAGCTTGGATCAGGAAGTGAACGCGTCATTTAATGAAAGAAACGTGCAGCTCATAGTAATAAAATAAAAAGAAAAAGTGCAATTAAATAAATTTCAATCAATAAATTAGCACACTATTGCAACTCCCCGGCAACGGCGCCAAAAATTGACGTGAGCAAAAATTGGCAGATTAATAATTAATTAGAAAAATGGCGTTGTGAGTAAAGTTCTTAACCGGCGAAGATCCACTCGTCAATTTAGAAAAGGGTTGTCACAAATTTTAGAAATAAAATACTAGGAGTATTGATGCATGAAAACTTGTCTCTCAACAAATTTTCCTTCGGCAAGTATACCGAATTATCGTCAAGTAAAACTCACAATAGAGTGAGGTCGAATCCCACAAGGATTGATTGGTCAAGCAACTTTAGTTGGAAGAATATGCTAGTTGAGCTAAATAGAATTTAGATTGAGAACTTGCAGAAATTTAAATGACTGGAAAGTAAATAACAGAAATTAAAGTGCAGAATCTTAAATGGGGATTTGAGGTAATGAGCATGAAAATAAATGGCAGAAAGTAAAGAGAATGGGTAAGATCAGAAATGGGGTAATCATTGGGTTCAGGAGATGTTTCATTCTCCGGATCAAGTTCATTCTCATCTCTTCCTCAATCAATGCATTCATTGATCTCCTTGGCAATCTTAAGTGATTGGATCCCAATTCCTTGGCAATCCAATCTCTCTAAGCTTGAACAATTGGCCAATTCCTTGATTTAATTGCTCATGGGAAGAGATGAAGTATGGTCACTGATTATACCACATGTATTTCCAAATCAAAGTGTTGGGAGGATTACATGTCACTATATCCGCCCAGACCCCAATTTGGTCCAACATGAGAAAGCATTTCTAGCATGATCTCCTCATCCCTTTTCCAAGGCTCAAAGCAGATCTAATTATGGAGAGTTTCTTTTCCAAGACAACTAACCAATTGAATTAAGATCGAAAGCTTTCTAGTAAGATTAAGAGAAAAGAAAGAAGAAGAAGAATGAAAACTATAATTGATCCATCAAATTACGACAGAGCTCCCTAACCCAATGAAATGGGTTTAGTTGTTCATAGCTCTAGAAATGAAAAATGGCAGAAAAGAAGAATCCATGCTAAAAGTGCAGAAAAGTAAATCTATAGAGAGTAGTTCCCAAAAGTGCCAAGCTTCTCTATAGTTCAAAACTACTCCTATATATACTACTCCTCTTGATCTTCTAGTGAGTTCTTCAAGTCTTGGATGTGGGCTCTGGATCTTGAGTTGAAGCAGTTCTCATCTTTAGTGGGCCCAACTTACAGAGAAATATGAATTAGGCTTGGGTATTTAGGAAGATTTAACGTTGAGTGCCATTGTGGGTTCGAGAACGTTAGTGGCATTCACTTTTTCCACTAACGTTCCAACCTCATATATCCACGTTAAATCCAACGTTAGTGGTCTTAACGTGACCACTAACGTTGCTTTCTCAAATTTTGGCCAACATTATTGGGACTCACTTTTCCCAATAACGTTGTCTTATACCCCTTCGCGAACGTTAATGGGAATCACTTTTCCCATTAACCTTGCTTGGTGCCCCTTTGTTCCTACGTTAGAGTTCACGTTAGTATAGCTAACGTGGGTGTGTTTCACCTTCGAGAGCGTTAGTGACACTCACCTTTGTTACTAACACTCCAAATGCCTAAATTCTCTATGTTAGAACTCACGTTAACTAAGTTAGCATGGCTCTTAATGTAGTAGTGATGCCATCTCCCAACGTTAGTGACAAAAGTGAGTGTCACTAACGTTGGCTCCTTGATCTCAACTCCACGTTAACTTTCACGTTAATGGTCTTAACGTGAAAATTAACGTAGGCAATGCTAGTTGGTCCAACATTAGTGACAAAAGTGAGTGTCACTAATGTTGGCTTTTGTTTTCCTCTTCCACGTTAGAGTTCACGTTAACTAAGTTAACGTGACTCTTAACGTGGATCATTGCCAAGTTCTCCAACGTTAGTGGTGTTCACTTTTACGACTAACGTTGGAGGAAAACGTTATTGGTGTTCACGTTTTCTCTTAATGTTGGAGTTCCCTTTTGCTTCTACGTTAACTACCAAGTTAACTTAGTTAACGTGGCAAGTAACGTGGGCTATAGATGGCTTCGCAGGCATTATTGGTGATCACTTTTCTCATTAACGTTGCAAGCTTTACCATTCCACGTTAGTGTTACTAACGTGGTTCTTCCTTGCTTCCTTTGCCCTGAAATCAAGCAATTAAAGTGCATCAAAGCTCTAGCCAAAGTCATGAGATTATGTGTCATCAATTTATCATGCAATTCTAGCAAAATACTCATGAAATCATGCAAAGTTCACAATAGTTGCTTGAATCAAAGTGTGAGTGTATTTTCATCCAAAACTTGCCTTATTCACTAAGAAAATGTATGAAACTACCCTAAAACAGTAAAGAAAAGATCAGTGAAACTGGCCTAGATGCCCTGCCATCACAACACCAAACTTAAAGCTTGCTTGTCCCTAAGCAAGTACTCAAGCATAAGAAGAATGAAATGAAAGAACAAGAAGATAAAATAGAAGTAGCATTCCTGGTTTATGGGGTTTCATGCATAGCAACTTAGGTTCTTTCCCCTTAGGTTTCAAGCCTTTATCAAATCCTTAGTCACTTTCTTGATTGCATCCTTTGAGACTTCTTTCTTATTGATCCTTCCTTCTTTTTCCTTTTTGCTAAGTGCTTCATAAAAGGGCGATTCTTTATGATAAGCTTTCAGCCAGCACTCCCAAACCAGTTGGTTTAAGGTGCTAGGTGTTAAGGCACCCCTAAGGACTTACTCCCTCAAGTCTCTTTCCCTCATACATACACACCACAGGCACATGGTTTGTTATTTTTCCTTTCTTGAGACCTTGGTGTCCAGCACCTCTTTGGGTTACTAAGTGTTTTGTAGCAAAGGTTACTCTTGATAGTGGACTTTCAGCTGATAATCCCGGATTAGTTAATCCAAGTTACCAAGTGATAAGGCACCCCTAAGAGCTTATTCATCCAAGTATATCCCTTGTACATAAATACCACAGACACATGCCTCAATTTTGAAACCCTTGGTGCCTAGCATTGTTTCTTTTCTTGTTGTGTTTCTTTCTTTTTCACTTTTATTGCTCTTTCTCTTTTCTTATTGGGATCTTATTGTTTAGCTAGTCTCAAAGGATGTGTTTCAAACAAAGGACTTAGGATAGATAGTTGCTTTCTTTCCTTCTTTGGTGAACCAACTTAGCTTACTAATCAACCTACCACAAACATTCAGAATGCACTTCACAAAATACTCCACTCTTGTTCTTTTCATAACATTTTCTTTTCGATTAACTTAAAGAGACAAATATACAAATAAGAAAGGTGAAAGTGAATACTCAAGACATTAAGCTGGCACACTTAACCTAAGCAACGAAACTTAAATGCAGAATTAAAATTCCTAAGCTACCATGGAAGCATGTTCTATTTCATACATGATTTTCCTTATTTAAAGCTTTGAAAAAGGTAAACTAAGAAGGAACTTCACCACCTTTCACTTATTGGTATGCTCATGTTCTTCTGCTCCCTTGGGATTCTCCTTGATTACTTGAGTCTCCATTCCCCTTGCGCTTCCCCATCAGCTTTTTCCAGAAACCGGCATCCTCCATCTTCTTCTTTAATGCTTCCTTTTGCTGTTTCACCTTCCCCTCTTCTTGTTCTGTTAAGTTCTTGCAAACTGCCTCATAACTTGGGATGTCAGGGTGCAAGTGATGCATATGCTCAGTGATATAGTTTAACCTTGCCTGAGTGTTGATGCTGAATTCTTCTCAATGTAGTTGCCTTCCTTCATTGAGCACACTGAATTCGTTGAATACTTTCATCTGAGTCATCTGGCGTTGATTGAGTTCCTGGAGGCATTTATCTTGGCTTTCTTGCCTTTTAGACACTTGACTGATGGCTTGAGTGAGCTGAGAGTAGTGTTCTTGTTGCTGCTCCATTAGCTATTTCTGCCATTCCCTTTGTTGATTCATCCAATTTGTTAGTGTTTCCTCTTGACGATCCATTCTCTGAGATTGAAATTGCAACTGTTGTTCTTATCCTTCCATGTATATTCTTGATAAATCGTCAATGGCTCCTTGGATGTGACCCAAATTGATGTTGGTTGGGTCATAATACCCTTCTTGATGATGTTCTGTTGGTTGGGTTTCTTCTTGGATAGGTTCTTCCTCTTGTGCTTCTTCTGATGTCCTCTTCCTTAGATGGGGTCTTTTCTGCTGTTGAGCTGGAGTCACATGGGTTATGCGTTGGAGTGTAAGTGATCTCCCAAGACCTACCCAAGTTGGATTGCTGTCTTCAAAGACTACCTTGGCTTTTATGCATAATCTAAGGATGGTGCTGGGGTACCAAAGACTAGCACCCGAATCTTTCTTCTCGGCTGATTCTTGGATTCCTTTAGCTATAATTTCGTGCACATTGATGCTTCCACCCTTTATTAAACAATGTACCATGGTAGCTCGAGCAATATTGACCTCAGAATTATTTGCGGCTGGAAGGATAGAGCGTCTTACAAGCTCAAACCATCCCTTGGCTTCTGGGATGAGATCTCCTCTCCTAATAAACTGAGGCCTCTTATCCGAATACCTTTCCCAGTCAGATCCCATAATACATATGTCACCTACAATTTCTTCCAATTCATTATTGTCGGGGCCATTGTTCATTCTTTCTTGGTACCCGAGCTCAACAAATTATGGTGATTTCAGATGAAGAGTTCTAATTATAGCATTTGGGCTGAAATCTACCTCTATTCCTCTTACATAGCTTTTAAAAGTGGGGGTTATGGTCTTGTCTTCTCTAACCACATTTGCATAAAATTCCCTGATGAGAGTTGCATTTACCCTTGCTTCCGGATTAGTGAGCTTTTGCCAACTCTTTTGCTCAATCTTCTCCCGAATTTGTGGACATTCATCTTTATTGAACTGGAATGTTGACTCAGGCAGTATCTTTTTGTCCTTTATTCTTTCAAACTCGAGCTTATGGAAAGCTGTTTTGAATCTCCCGGCGTCGAAGGAAGGCTGCTGCATTGGTTCCTTTCCTCTTCGCCTCTTGAAACTTGATGATGCCATGAGTGAGAATTAAATTACAAAGATAGTAAAGGTTAGGGGTTTGAAGATAGAGTTTGGTTGGGTTGAGGCAGAATGTGTCTTGGAGAAATGTGTTTTGAGAGAAGGAAAAGAAGTGAGTTGGATGAATATTTGAGAGGAGGCTAGATTCGTGAGGATTCCTTATATAGGCTGGTGGTGATAGTTGAATGGTGTAGATCAATGGTACGGCCTTGATAGAGAACGGTTGGGGTTTGGTGCAAAGTGAGCACAAGGATCATCATATTTATAAACTGATTGCTTCAGTTTCCAAGATGACCCTTTCTCATCATTTCATGACAACATTTTCCAAGGGGATCTCCTTGAAGACAAGTGTATAACCCCCTTGACTAAAGTTGCCGATGATGGTGTTTTTGTGGAAAAATGAATTTCCAATACACAAATCTAACCGGAAAGTGTACCGGGTCACATCAAGTAGTAATAACTCACAAGAGTGAGGTTGATCCCACAGGGATTGATGGATCAAGCAACTTTAGTGGGTGATTAGTTTAGTCAAGCTAACATTGAAGTGAAATTGGATGAAATATAGCCAACAAAAAGTAAATGGCAGGGAATTAAAAGTGCAGAATAATTAAATTATTGAAACTTAAAGAGCAAGAAAGTAAAAGAACCGAAGCTTAAATTGAAAGAAAAGTAAATTGTAGAAACTTAAAGTGCAAGAAATGTAGATTACTTGAAGAATAAAAGGGAATTTGGTGCTGGGACTTCAGAAATTAAACAAGAGAGCATAAGTAGCAATCAAACAGAGAAGTGGAAGATGAAATAAGTGCAGCAGATTTAAACCGCAGAGAACAATTGCTTGAAGAAGCAAAGCAGAAAATAAATTCAAATCAATTGCAGAATCTAAAGGAGAGGTTGAAGATCTCAGGGATTCAGTGAGACTAGAAAATAAGTCTAGATCTCAAATTCTTCCTTGATCCAACAGAGAATAATTGCAGAAGAAAATAGAGAAGCAAGCAGTGAAGACTCAAATTCAATCCTCAATTTCTTAGAAATCTGCAGAAAGTAAACAAAGAGAATTCTCAAAGTGAGAATGAAACAGAATTTCTCCAATCTCACTCAAGATTCAAAACAAAAAAGAAAACTAAAAGAGAAAGCTCTCTATCCTACTCCTAATGGAGCAAGCCCTAGTGGAGCTAGCCTTCCTTTTTTCTGAAAATGACACAGATGCCTTTTTATAGGCTGAAAAATGAAAAAATGAAATTCTAAACAAATTACAATTAAAAATAAATTCCTAAGCTAATTATTTCTTATGCCTTTGATTCATGTTGATTGGGCTTTGCTTGATTTGGGTTTGAAGAAGAAGTGAATTTAAATAGAATTTTGATTGAATTTTGGCCCATGGTGCAGCTCCCAGTAGAGTGCTCTGCTCTTGTGGAGAGCGGAGCATTGAAGCCTTGGTGTGGGGAGTCTTGCGCGCTCCAAGTCCTCTTGGTCCGTGTTATGTTGCGCGTCTCATGCTCCCTGGACATGTCATGCTCATATGTGTTGCACCAAGGAGTAGTGCTCTGCTCTCCTTATGAGCGGAGCATTGGTGCTTCCAAGGGGAGGTCCCAAGTTCAAACCCTTGTGAAAGCATTTGGGGAAACAATTTTCCTTGAATTTTTATGAAGAGAGCATGACATTGCTACTTTGCTTTGGAGTGAGGCTCCAGCTTCGAACCTTGGTGGTTGCACTTTGGTATATTTTTGCTTATTTTTGGTCCTTAAAGATGCCTTTTACTCATGCCTCAATTTCATGCCAAATATGAATTGCCATATATCGTTGGAAAGCTCTGAATGTCAGCTTTCCAATGCAACTAGAAGCACATCAATCGGACATCTGTAGCTCAAGTTATAGCCCTTTGAAGGAGGCATGGTCATGCTGTGAGCGCCCAGATTTTAACTTAGCGAAAATTTGCTTCCAACCTTACTTTGTTTTCACGATAATGCTCTGCTCTTGGCAAGAGCGGAGCAATGTGCGCTGATTGCCTATTCTCCTTAAATTTGGTCATGGGCCACGCTTTTAAAAGTGTGGCCTAAGGCTCCAAAGTGTGCTCTAACTTCAAAGTGTGCCCCAAAGCTCTTTTTTTCTCCTTTTTAGCTTATTTTGTGCTTCTTTGCTTCTTTTTCTTTTTATTTCCTACAAGATTTATAAAATTAAAAGATCAAGGAAATATTCCAATTAAGCACAAAATAATGCAATATTTAAGCACTAATCATCAATTTATTGTATGAAAAAGCATAGAAAAACATGACATGGTGACATGTCATCAGCCGAACCTCCTTCCATTAGTTGTTCCATCAATCTACTTCAATCACCCTTTTTTTTTCATTTCCTATATATGATGAAAGGAATAAAAAAGTTAATTAAAATTTTGGTGGGAAGATTTAAAATATGAATTAGCTATCGAAAAAAAAATTTATGATCTTCATGAAGACAAGACCACTGACTCCCTTAATGCTCATATATGCACATTGGTGACACCAAACTTAGTTTGTGATCATGTGGTGTTCAAGGATTTACATCAAGATTCTCAGCCCAAATTGACATAATTTGTGTTCATGCCATCTTGATGTACCTTGAACACCAAACTTGTTGTTCACTATATGTTGCATATAAGAATTTTATTAAATGTTTATCAAAGTTGTTTTGAAATTCATGATCTTACTTTATTACTAACACTAAAGAATTTAAAAGAAGAGATAAGAATCATGGGTTGCCTCTCATGAAGCGCTTCTTTAACGTTATTAGCTTGACGGTTGACCCTTGTCAGGGTGGTTGGTGGTGCTTGAAATCCTCCCCTCTTGCAATGTGTTTGTCTCCAGTGGATTTGTTGAGAAGTTCATCTCCTGGGAAGAAATCCTCTGTAGGGATCTTCTTATTTCTCCATCCCCTTGGAACTTTCTTCTTTGTTTCCATTGATGTTGTCTTATTTTTTTATAGACTCTTTCTCTAAGGGCTCTTTGTTGTTAGCTTTGCATGACTCTGGTTTGCTCAGCTTCCCTTGAGTTACCTTTGGATGAGGTTCTTCTTGAATACATGGCTTCCCAACCAATCGGGTTTCCAATTGTGTTGTTTGTGCTTCCTTGCTTGTTTCTTGCATTAGTACTTCATTCTGATCTTCTCTTGATTCTTTATTCTCTTGACTTGATTCTTGTGAGAGGTTGAAAACATTGAATGTGAGCTGCTCATCATGTATTCTCAACACTAGCTCTCCTCGCTCTACATCTATGAGTGCTCTGGCTGTGGCTAGGAATGGTCTTCCCGGAATGATGGGGTAAATAGGATTCTCATCCATTTCCAGAACAATAAAATCTGTGGGGAGATAGTAGCTTCCAACCTTCACCAGCACATTTTCAGCCACTCCTATTGCTTGTTTTTTAGTTTTGTCAGCCAATCTGATAATTACATCAGTAGGAGTTAGTTCATTGATTTGGAGATTTTTCATGAGGGAGAGAGGCATTAAGTTGATGCTTGCTCCCAAGTCACAAAGCCCTTTGTCAATCATTGTTTCTCCTATGGCACAAGGAATGTGGAAACTCCCTGGATCCTCTTTCTTTGTGGGTGGCCCTGGTTGAATGAGAGCACTGCAATCCCTGTTCATCTTTATTGTTTGTCCACCCTTCAATGGACTTTTTCTGGCTAGTAGCTCCTTTATATACTTGATGTAGAAAGGCATTTGCTGGAGGGCTTTAATGAATGGTATATTTACATCAAGAGATGCAAACATATCAAGGAACCTTGAATACATTCTCCCTGCTACACCACCTTTAAGCCTGTGGGGAAAAGGTGCATATGGATTTAACACCTCCTTCTTCTTTAGCTCTTATTTGGATGTAGGTTGGGGTGTATAGCTTCTTTCCTCCTGGCTTTCCTTTTGATTATTTTGGGGGTGTTCTACTCTGTTCATACTCCCCTCATCACTTGTGGTTATCATTTTGTATTCTTCCCATCTCACTTTCTTTGTTTCTCCTCTTGGACTCTTCTCTGTATCACTAGGGAATCCATCAGTGGATTTGGGAATTTGTTGAGATAGATACCCTACTTGAGACTCCAATCTCTTGATGTTTTCACCTTGGTTCTTGATATTGGCTCGCACTTCTTCCTTAAACACTTTGTTGTCTTGGACTTTTCTACATAAGTTTTCAAGTAGAGCCTCAATCTTTGAGAGCCTATCATCTGTTAATGATGGTGGGTTGAGATTAGGTGGTTGAGAAGATTGGTTAGATGGATGTTGGTAATATCTCTGTGAGGTGTTTTGATGAGTTGCATTGTTGTTGGAGTTGAGGTTGTGGCGTCTCTGATCTTGCCCTTGGTCTTGTTGATTTCCCCATCCAAAGTTGGGGTGATTTCTCCATCCAGAGTTATAAGTTTTGGAGTATGGATCATGGACTTGTCTATGTGAGTTTCCAACATAGTTGGCTTGCTCCCAATCACCTTCTTCTCCTATATTTACTCCTTCTTGAGCTGATAATGAGGTGATGGCTGCTGCAACCTGGTTCTCCTCCACCTTCTTGGTAAGATCTGCTAGCTGCTTGGTGATCATCTTGTTTTGAGCTAACAATGCATCCATGTGGTTCAGCTCCATTACTCCTCTGGTGTTACTTTTTTCGGAGGCATAGAAGTAGTCATTTTCAGCAACTGTTTCAATGACATCTATGGCTTCTTCAATGGTTTTCTTCTTGTTTAGAGAGTCTCCTGATGAATGATCCACAGGCTTCTTTGACTCATAGGAAAGACCTTCACAGAAGATGTGAAGTTGTACCCATTCATTGAACATCTCTGGTGGGCATCTTCTTGTTAGATCTTTGAATCTCTCCCATGCTTCATAAAGTGTCTCATCATCTTGTTGCCTGAAAGTTAGCACCTCAACTCGCAGCCTGTTGATCCTTTGAAGAGGGTAAAATCTTGCCAAAAACTTGTTCACCACTTCCTCCCAATTTGTTAAGCTTTCCTTTTGGAAGGATTCAAGCCATTTGGATGCCTTGTCCCTGAGTGAAAAAGGGAACAAGAGCAATCTATAGACATCTGGATGGACTCCATTGGACTTCACAGTATCACAAATCCTCATGAAGGTGGTTAAATGTTGATTGGGGTCTTCTTGAGCACCTCCTCCAAATGAGCAATTATTCTGAACAAGAGTGATGAGCTGGGGTTTTAGTTCGAAATTGATGGCATGTATGGTGGGCTTCTGAATGCTGCTTCCACAGTTTCCTGGATTAGGATTGATGTAGGAGCCTAAAACTCTCCTTTCTCCTTTCTTGCCCAACACGATTTGCATGGCCTTCTCTGGCATGATTATGAGCTTTTTCTTCATGATTGTTCTCTAAATTCTCTTCCATGTTGGGTTCAAAGTACTCTTCCTCTTCTTCCTCAGCACCAATAATTCTTTTCCCTCTTGCTTCCCTTTTTAGTCTCCAAAGAGTCCTTTCAGGTTCTGAATCAAAGGATGTTGAAACTCCTTCTCTTCTCCCTGTCATACAACAGACAGATTGCACAACAGGAGATAAAATGAAGAAACTATTCTTCTTAGAGTAATTGTTAGTGTGAGTGATGCAAATTATCAAACAGTTAGTGGGTTAGTGAGCAGAATTGTAATCAAAGAAAGAAAGAACGAAAAAAAATAAGGAGGGTGAAGGGGTGAGGAAGAAGTTAAAACAAACTAAAAGAAATTGACTGAATCAAATAATCAAAAAGAAAATGCTCAATCTAGTGATCTTCAAACTTAATCATTGTTGATTCAAAATCAATCCCCGGCAACGGCGCCATAAACTTGATGCATGAAAACCTGTCTCTCAACAAATTTTCCTTCGGCAAGTATACCAAATTGTCATCAAGTAAAACTCAAAATAGAGTGAGGTCGAATCCCACAAGGATTGATTGGTCAAGCAACTTTAGTTGGAAGAATATGCTAGTTGAGCTAAACAGAATTTAGATTGAGAACTTGCAGAAATTTAAATGACTGGAAAGTAAATAACAGAAATTAAAATGCAGAATCTTAAATAGGGATTTGAGATAATGAGCATGAAAATAAATGGCAAAAAGTAAAGAGAATGGGTAAGATCAAAAATGGGGTAATCATTGGGTTCAGGAGATGTTGCATTCTCCGGATCAAGTTCATTCTCATCTTTTCCTCAATCAATGCATTCATTGATCTCCTTGGCAATCATAAGTGATTGGATCCCAATTCCTTGGCAATCCGATCTCTCTAAGCTTGAACAATTGCTCAATTCCTTGATTTAATTGCTCATGGGAAGAGATGAAGTATGGTCACTAATTATACCACATGTATTTCCAAATCAAAGTGTTGGGAGGATTACATGTCACTATATCCGCCCAGACCCCAATTTCGTCCAACATGAGAAAGCATTTCTAGCATGATCTCCTCATCCCTTTTCCAAAGCTCAAAGCAGATCCAATTATGGAGAGTTTCTTTTCCAAGACAACTAACCAATTGAATTAAGATCGAAAGCTTTCTAGTAAGATCAAGAGAAAAGAAAGAAGAAGAAGAATGAAAACTATAATTGATCCATCAAATTACAATAGAGCTCCCTAACCCAATGAAAGGGGTTTAGTTGTTCATAGCTCTAGAAATGAAAATTGGCAGAAAAGAAGAATCCATGCTAAAAGTGCAGAAAAGTAAATCTATAGAGAGTAGTTCCCAAAAGTGCCAAGCTTCTCTATAGTTCAAAACTACTCCTATATATACTACTCCTCTTGATCTTCTAGTGAGTTCTTCAAGTCTTGGATGTGGGCTCTGGATCTTGAGTTGAAGCAGTTCTCATCTTTAGTGGGCCCAACTTACAGAGAAATATGAATTAGGCTTGGGTATTTAGGAAGATTTAACGTTGAGTGCCATTGTGGGTTCGAGAACGTTAATGGCGTTCACTTTTTCCACTAATGTTCCAACCTCATATATCCACGTCAAATCCAATGTTAGTGGTCTTAACCTGACCACTAATGTTGCTTTTTCAAATTTTGGCCAACGTTATTGGGACTCACTTTTCCCAATAACATTGGCTTATACCCCTTCGCGAACGTTAATGGGAATCACTTTTCCCATTAATGTTGCTTAGTGCCCCTTTGTTCCTACGTTAGAGTTCACGTTAGTATAGCTAACGTGACTCTTAACGTGGGTGTGTTTCACCTTCGAGAGCGTTAGTGACACTCACCTTTGTCACTAATGCTCCAAATGCCCAAATTCTCTACGTTAGAACTCACGTTAACTAAGTTAACGTGGCTCTTAACGTTGCAGTGATGCCATCTCCCAACGTTAGTGACAAAAGTGAGTGTCACTAACGTTGGCTCCTTGATCTCAACTCCACGTTAACTTTCACGTTAATGGTCTTAACGTGAAAGTTAACGTCGGCAATGCTAGTTGGTCCAACGTTAGTGACAAAAGTGAGTGTCACTAACGTTGGCTTTTGTTTTCCTCTTCCATGTTAGAGTTCACGTTAACTAGGTTAATGTGACTCTTAACGTGGATTATTGCCAAGTTCTCCACCGCTAGTGGTGTTCACTTTTACCACTAATGTTGGAGGAAAATGTTATTGGTGTTCACGTTTTCTCTTAATGTTGGAGTTCCCTTTTGCTTCTACGTTATCTACCACATTAACTTAGTTAACATGGCAAGTAACGTGGGCTATGGATGGCTTTGCAATCGTTATTGGTGATCACTTTTCTCATTAACGTTGCAAGCTTTACCATTCCATGTTAGTGTTCATGTTAACTAGGTTAACGTGAATACTAACGTGGTTCTTCCTTGCTTCCTTTGCCCTGAAATCAAGCAATTAAAATGCATCAAAGCTCTAGCCAAAGTCATGAGATTATGCATCATCAATTTATCATGCAATTCTAGCAAAATACTCATGAAATCATGCAAAGTTCACAATAGTTGCTTGAATCAAGGTGTGAGTGTATTTTCATCCAAAACTTGCCTTATTCACTAAGAAAATGCATGAAACTACCCTAAAACAGTAAAAAAAAAGTCAGTGAAACTGGCCTAGATGCCCTAGCATCAAGTATGAGTCCCAAGTCGTCTCCCAACGTGTTGCAGGAAGATGTGCTATATTATCAATTAGAGGTTTTTAAAAGGGGTTTTGAATTTGATGAACATAAAATTAAATTAGAGAATTTATATGATTTAAATAAAATCTTGACCGGAAGAAGATTAATTGGAAGTTCTATCCTTGTTGGAATTTTGTTAAGATCAATTAATAATTAGTCATTGTTTTCATTTAGTTAACCCTCAACGAATGAAGGAAAGTCAAATTAAAAGTCAACTTCTATTCACAAGTCCTAATCCTCTCCCTTGGGAAGGATTAGAGTTAGTGACTAACAAGCAAACCAACAATAAACCAATTACAATTGAACTCTTGAGTATTCTAACTCAAGGTTCTCCTTTTAATCAACTCCCAATCAAGTTGGGAAACTACTCCATCATTATAAATGTAAACTTCACAAAATCAATAGGGGAAATAAGAAGAGACATAATAAATAATGATGAAAGAGATTAATTAAAAGTAAAAATAGTTTTGTATTAATAAACTATGAAAATAATCCAATATCAACTCTGGACAGATTGAGAATATGGAAGAGTAATTGAAAAGTAAATAACAAACTATAATGACCAGTACCGGAGGTAGACTCTTCTCAAAAGCTCAAGCAAAAAATCTTCAAATCCTAATTTATGAATGTTCAAGTCAAAACCTAGGGGAGGAGTAAAATCAGATCTAAAAACTTGAAATTATGCGGAATGAAATTGTTGTCTTTGTCTATGCATGTTCCCTGGTTCTAATCTGTGTTTTTGGGTTGAAAACTGGGTTGAAATGCGGCCCAGAAACTATGTCAGCGACTTCTATAATTCTGTAGATCGCGCACGTTACGCGGCCGCGTCGTCCACGTATTCGCGTCACTCAGCATTTTTCGTACCACGTGTGCGCGTCGTCCACGCATTCACGTCATTCGTGCAGCTTCCAATCCGCGCGGTCGTGTCAGGCATTTCGCGCGGTCGCGTGAGCCGTGCGACTGCGTGACTTCTCGCTAGTCATCTCCTCAATTCCTTGTGTTCCTTCCACTTTTGCATATTTCCTCTTCATTCCTTACACCATTCCTACCCTATAAAGCCTGAAACACTTAACACACAGATCACGGCATCGAATGGTACAAAGGAAAATAAAATATACAACTAAAAGGTCTTTAGGAAGCAAGTTTTCAATCATAGAATATTTTTAGGAAGGAATTGTAAATACATGGAAATCATATAAATAAGTGGGTGAAGACTTGATAAAACCACACAATTAAATACAATACGAATCATAAAATAGCGGTTTATTAATACGACAGCATAAGAACCTACAAGTTGGTAACATTATTGATCGTCGTACGGGTAAGAATGGAGGTAAAGTAAGGCAAGGCAATGGTAAACGAGCCCATTAGGCTTACATAAACACTACATGTAAGTAATGCGGAAAAGAGCATGATAACAGGTCTTTTGCCAGTTTGGATCACCTAACTGCTATGCTTGTGGAGAACTTGGACATATTGCCAAGAATTGTCCGAAGGGATTTACTCAAAATTCAGTCAAAACCCAGCAACAAGGACGAGTGTTTGCTATCACTATTGATGATATTGTGCAATCGAACGCCCTCATTCATGGTCAGTGTTATGTCAAGAATCGATTTCTAACTGTACTGTATGATTCGGGTGCATCACATTCTTTATTTCTCTAACTATTGCTCACGAGTTAGGATTATATTTCTTTAAATTCAATTTTCACTTGATTGTTCATACACCTGCATCCCAAAATACTTTGACCAGAGTTTAGTGTACCTGCAAGTACCACTTGCTATTAGGAATAGGACTTTTATACATGATCTACTCTGTTTGCCTCTATGTGGTTTAGAAGCTATTCTAGGATTAGATTGGTTATCTAAGTATCATATTTTCCTTGATTTCTATGAAAGAACTGCTGTTATTCCATCTGACAGTCTACATACTAAACCATTTCTATCCCACACCTTATATCTGAATTCTGTAAGAGTTACCTTAAATGGGAGTGATTGTGAGGGGTACGTTCTGTTAGCGGCTAGCTCGAATGACAGTGAACTCAGTTTAGAACAAATCTGAGTGGTGAAGGAATTTCCTGATGTTTTCTCGGATGACATACCTGAGTTTCCTCCTCAGTGAGAGATAGAATTCAGCATTGAACTAGTACCTGGAACTGGACCGATTTTCATAGCACCGTACCGGATGTCACCACTAGAACTTGCGGAGTTGATGAAGCAGTTGGATGAGCTACTTGGAAAGAAGGTTATTCGTCCTAGTGCATCACCTTGGGGAGCTCCGGTATTACTGGTAAAGAAGAAAGATGGTGGAATAAGGCTTTGCATAGATTATCAACAGCTAAATAAAGTTACTATCAAGGATAAGTATCCACTTCCACTAATTGATGATTTGATGGATCAACTAAAAGGTGCAACTGTGTTCTCAAAGATTGGCTTGCGATTGAGTCATCACCAAATTCGAGTAAGCGAGCCAGATATACTAAAGACTGTGTTCAAGATTTAGAAAAGATGATGATGCTGAGACATATGGGGGCAGAAGAACCAGAAGCTGTGAGACAAGATGGTAGTGGTCCATGGAGGTACAAGAACAAAATTTGTGTGCCTAACTCTAGAAAATTACGACAAAGAATTATTGCAGATGCTCACCAAAGTAGATTTCCTATACATCCTGGAGTGACAAAGATGTATCAAGATTTGAAACAAATGTTCTGGTGGCTGGGCTTAAAGAAAGAGGTAGCTGATTGTGTTTCAAAATATATAACCTGCTAGAAGGTGAAGGTGGAACATCAGAAGCCGTCAAGAACCTTGCAACCCTTAGAAATACCACAATGGAAATGGGAGCAGATCACTATGGATTTTATCACGAGATTGCCAAGAACCTCAACAGAACGTGATGCCATTTGGGTGATTGTAGACAGGTTGACAAAATCAGCGTGTTTCTTTCCGATTCTAGTTTACTATACTTTAGAAAGGCTAGAACGAATATATATTCAAGAAATCGTACGACTGCATGGGTGATGATCGGGAATTACGTCGGAAGAGAATTTCTCAATGAAGTTGCGTTGCAAGTATAGCTCTACCAACAACAATCCTCGAGGATCAAATTTAGAAAGGAATTGGTTGTCACAAGTTCAAGTGTTCAACCCCAATAAAATAACCAAAGTATTCAAACTTCGGGTCATCTCACAAGGAATGGGAAAATATGTGCTTCAACATTGGTTAGAAATCCAGGGTTGTAAATCATGAGCGAGAAAGTAAACTAGGAATCTTAGCATACAAGTAATCTTAAAGTGCAAAGAACTAATTCAAATAACTAAACAAGATGTGAGTAATTTCAACTAAGAAGACAACATTTAATTTAATTCTACTCTCAACTAAACAATAGCTACAACTAAAGCAAGACAATTGAGAAATTAGGTTTTCAAATATGAATAATAAAAGCAACTCTTGGCTAGGCATGGGAATTGGGGTCACTATCCTTGTCTAATAACCATATCTTGACAATTATGAGGAGCCAAACCCACTAAGTCTACTTCTATACTTGAAGTAAGTTAAATGGTTTGGTCAGCATCAACCCATAAGGTCTAACCTCACTACTAATTAACCTAGTAGTAGGCTAGTGTCAATGGCTATCAAATTGACCACTAAGGGCTCTCAAATCATCAAATCCATTAGACCCAATGACTCAAGTTTACCCAATTCCCTTGGCCTAAGCCAAGAGTAAAAAGAACTACTCCATAATCAAGGTAAACAATTCATCAAACACATGGTAAGCATTAACAAAAGACATGTTCAAATTGCAATTGGATTGAAATTAACAAATACCCACTAACAAATATCAACAAACAATCACTCAAACAACACAATTAAGCATAGAAATCATCAATGTAACATCAACAAGTCAAGATTCACAACATTCATGCAATAGGTATAAAGTGACAAGTGACAAGAATTCATAAACCAACACAAGATCTAAGCAAAATTATACTAAGGAATTCAAATTAAACAATCAAAACTAGTAATTAACAAGATCCAATCCAGAATTCAACAAGGGAAGATCAAATTAAAGCTAGATCAAGAGAAGAACAAGGGTTTCTCTCTCTAGAAGAACAAAAGAACCCCCAAAAAACTAGAAAATGTGTCTTAGTGTAAAATGATTGATCCCCCCTTCTCCCTAGCATCCTTGGGTCTGCAGAAACAGCTTGAAATTGGGCTTAATGAGCCTCAGAAATTTCCAGGCATGATTTTCTTTAATGAGGTCACATGTAGCTTCCCGCGCGTACGCGTGATGAGCGGATAATTTGTACGCTTTTTGGCATTGTTTTTAGTATGTTTTTAGTATGATCTAGTTAGTTTTTAGTATATTTTTATTAGTTTTTAGTTAAAATTCACTTTTCTAGACTTTACCATGAGTTTGTGTGTTTTTCTGTGATTTCAGATATTTTCTGGCTGAAATTAAGGGACCTGAGCAAAAATCTGATTCAGAGACTAAAAAGGACTGCAGATGCTGTTGGATTCTGACCTCCCTGCACTCGAAGTGGATTTTCTGGAGCTACAGAAGCCCAATTGGCGCGCTCTCAACGGCGTTGGAAAGTAGACATCCTGGGCTTTCCAGCAATATATGATAGTTTATACTTTGCTCAAGATTTGATAGCCCAAACCGGCGTACAAAGTCACCCTCAGAAATCCCAGCGTTAAACGCCGGAACTGGCACCAAAATGGGAGTTAAACGCCCAAACTGGCACAAAAGCTGGCGTTTAACTCCAAGAAGAGTCTCTACACGAAAATGCTTCAATGCTCAGCCTAAGCACACACCAAGTGGGCCCGGAAGTGGATTTTTATGTCATTTACTCATCTCTGTAAACCTTAGGCTACTAGTTTTCTATAAGTAGGACCTTTTACTATTGTATTTTCATCTGGGTAGCTATCCTTGTTCTTATGCTATCTTAGATCATTGGGAGGCTGGCCATTCGGCCATGCCTAGACCTTGTTCTTATGTATTTTCAACGGTGGAGTTTCTACACACCATAGATTAAGGTGTGGAGCTCTGCTGTACCTCGAGTATTAATGCAATTACTATTGTTCTTCTATTCAATTCCGCTTGTTCTTGTTCTAAGATATCACTTGTTCTTCAACTTGATGAATGTGATGATCCGTGACACTCATCATCATTCTCACCTATGAACGTGTGCCTGACAACCACCTCCGTTCTACCTTCGATTGGGTGAATATCTCTTGGATTCCTGATACACGATGCATGGTTGATCGCCTGACAACCGAGTGCTCACCTGACAACTGAGCCAGCCATTCCATGAGATCAGAGTCTTCGTGGTATAGGCTAGAACTGATGGCGGAATTCAAGAGAATCCGGAAGGTCTAACCTTGTCTATGGTATTCTGAGTAGGATTCAATGATTGAATGACTGTGACGTGCTTCAAACTCCTGAAGACGGGGCGTTAGTGACAGACGCAAAAGAATCACTGGATTCTATTCCGGCCTGATCGAGAACCGACAGATGGATAGTCGTGCCGTGACAGGGTACGTTGAACATTTCCACTGAGAGGATGGGAGGTAGCCACTGACAACGGTGAAACCCTTGCTTAAGCTTGCCATGGAAAGGAGTAAGAAGGATTGGATGAAGACAGTAGGAAAGCAGAGAGACGGAAGGGAAGGCATCTTCATACGCTTATCTGAAATTCCTACCAATGAATTACATAAGTATCTCTATCCTTATCTTTATGTTTTATGCGTTTATCACCATACCCATTTGAGTTTGCCTGACTAAGATTTACAAGGTGACCATAGCTTGCTTCATACCAACAATCTCTGTGGGATCGACCCTTACTCGCGTAAGGTTTATTACTTGGACGACCCAGTACACTTGCTGGTTAGTTGTGCGAAGTTGTAGTGATCACAATTTCGTGCACCAAGTTTTTGGCGCCGTTGCCGGGGATTGTTGAGTTTGGACAACTGACGGTTCATCTTGTTGCTTAGATTAGGTATTTTTTATTTCGGAATTCTTGAAGATAAATTCTAGAGTTTCATGATGATTTGTTGAAGTCTGGCTGGCTGTGAAGCCATGTCTAATTTCATTGGACCGAGGTTTCAACTTATCATCACAAGAGCTTGTTGATTTCTATCAATCTTGCTGTTGGAGCAGTGATCTGCTAAGGCTTGGCTGGCCATTGGCCATGTCTAGTGTTTTGGACCGAAGCTTTCCTTGAAAGCTTGGCTGGCTGTGAAGCCATGTCTAATTCCTGGACCGGAGTCTTAGACTAAACATTGCATGATTCCTGGAGTTCTCATTAAGAATTTTGATACCTTTATCTTCTTTTATCACTTAATTTTCGAAAAAGCACAAAAAAATTACAAAATCATAAAATCCAAAAATATTTCTTGTTCAAGTCTAGAGTCTCATGTTAAGTTTGGTGTCAATTGCATGCTTTCATTCATGTGTCTTAAGGATCTTCAAGTAATTCTTGATGATTTCTTACTCTAATCTTTAAATTCTCTTGACTTGAGCGTTTTGTGTGTCTCATATGCATTCTCATTAGTGTCAGTAGTATACAAACTGCTAAGTTTGGTGTCCTGCATGCATTGATATTTGATTCTTGTTGCATTTTGATTTTTCCTTATTATTAAAAATCCAAATATATTTTTAATTTGTGTCTTCTCAAGTCAATAATACAGAGAATTGAAGATTCAGAACATACAGCAGAGGAATTACACAGAAAAAGCTGGGCGTTCAAAACGCACAGTGAAGAAGGACAGACTGGCGTTTAAACGCCAGCCAGGGTACCTGGTTGGGCGTTTAACGCCCAAAAGGGTATAGTTTTGGGCGTTAAACGCCAGAATGTGCACCATTCTGGGCGTTTAACGCCAGGATGGCACAAGAAGGAAGATTTTGTTTTTAATGCAGATTTTTTTTCAGTTTTCAAACTTTTTCAAAATCAAATCTTTTTCAAATCATATCTTTTCAATCATAGTTTTCAAAATCAATTTCTTTCTATTTTTAAAAAATACTTGCTACCAATTAATGATTTGATTCAACATTTCAAGTATGTAGCCTTTTCTGTTGAGAAAGGTTTAATGTTTGAATCATATCTTTTCTTGATAGCCAAGTCATTAATTTTCAAAATCAAATCTTTTAAAATGTTTTTCAAATCATATCTTCTCAATCACATCTTTTTAAAACCAATCATATCTTCTTAACTACATCTTTTTCAAAATAGTTTTCAATCAAATCTTTTTGATTTCTAATTTCAAAATCTTTTTCAAAAATCACTTGATTTCTTTTCCACTTTCATTTTCGAAAATCAATTAGTGTTTTTTTTAAAAATGTTTTCAAAATCTTTTACTTAATTTTCGAAAATTACTTCCCTTCTTCTCACATCCTTCTATTTATGGACTAACACTATTCCTTAATGCAAAATTCGAACTCCATCTTCTTTGATAAGTTCGAATTTTCTACTTCTGTCTTCTATTTTTCTTTTCCTCTGACACCTCAAGGAATCTCTATACTGTGACATAGAGGATTCCACATTTTCTTGTTCCCTTCTCTTTCTTATGAGCAGGAGCAAAGACAAAAGCATTCTTGTTGAGGCTGATCCTGAACCTGAAAGGACCTTGAAGAGAAAGCTAAGAGAAGCCAAAGCACAACTCTCTGTAGAGGACCTAACAGAAATCTTCAAAGAAGAAGAACCTATGGCAGCCGAAAACAACAACAATGCCAACAATGCAAGGAAGGTGCTGGGTGACTTTACTGCACCTACTCCCGATTTCTATGGGAGAAGCATCTCTATCCCTGCCATTGGAGCAAACAACTTTGAGCTTAAGCCTCAATTAGTTTCTCTAATGCAACAGAATTGCAAGTTCCATGGACTTCCATTGGAAGATCCTCATCAGTTTTTAGCTGAATTCTTGCAAATCTGTGACACTGTCAAGACTAATGGGGTTGACCCTGAGGTCTACAGACTTGTGCTATTCCCTTTTGCTGTAAGAGACAGAGCTAGGACATGGTTGGACTCACAACCTAAAGAAAGCCTGGACTCTTGGGAAAAGCTAGTCAATGCCTTCTTGGCAAAGTTCTTTCCACCTCAAAAATTGAGTAAGCTTAGAGTGGAAGTCCAAACCTTCAGACAGAAGGAAGGAGAATCCCTCTATGAAGCTTGGGAAAGATACAAACAATTAATCAGAAAGTGTCCTTCTGATATGCTTTCTGAATGGAGCATCATAGGTATTTTCTATGATGGTCTCTCTGAACTATCCAAAATGTCTTTGGATAGCTCTGCTGGAGGATCTCTTCATCTGAAGAAGACGCCTACAGAAGCTCAAGAGCTGATTGAAATGGTTGCAAATAACCAATTCATGTACACTTCTGAAAGAAATCCTGTGAATAATGGGACTAGTCAAAAGAAAGGAGTTCTTGAGATTGACACTCTGAATGCCATATTGGCTCAGAACAAAATATTGACTCAACAAGTCAATATGATTTCTCAAAGTCTGTCTGGAATGCAAAATGCACCAAGCAGTACTAAGGAGGCTTCATCTGAGGAAGAAGCCTATGATCCTGAGAACCCTTCAATGGAAGAGGTGAATTACATGGGAGAATCCTATGGAAACACCTATAATCCTTCATGGAGAAATCATCCAAATTTCTCATGGAAGGATCAACAGAGACCTCAACAAGGTTTCAACAATAATAATGGTGGAAGGAACAAGTTTAGCAATAGCAAGCCTTTTCCATCATCTTCTCAGCAACAGACAGAGAGTTCTAAGCAGAATACCTTTGACTTAGCAACCATGGTCTCTGATCTAATAAAAACTACTCAAAGTTTCATGACTAAAACAAGGTCCTCCATCAGAAACTTGGAGGCACAAGTGGGTCAGCTGAGCAAGAGAATTACTAAACTCCCTCCTAGTACTCTCCCAAGCAATACAGAAGAAAATCCAAAAGGAGAGTGCAAGGCCATCAACATGGCCGAATTTTGGGAGGAAGGAGAGGCAGTGAACGCCACTGAGGAAGACCTCAATGGACGTCCACTGGCCTCCAATGAGTTCCCCAATGAGGAACCATGGGAATCTGAGGCTTAAAATGAGACCATAGAGATTCCATTGGACTTACTTCTGCCATTCATGAGCTCTGATGAGTATTCTTCCTCTGAAGAGGATGAGTATATCACTGAAGAGCAAGTTGCTAAATACCTTGGAGCAATCATGAAGTTAAATGACAAGTTATTTGGAAATGAGACTTGGGAGGATGAAGCTCCTTTGCTCACCAAAGAACTGGATAACTTGTCTAGGCAGAAACTGCCTCAAAAGAGACAGGATCCTGGGAAGTTTTCAATACCTTGTACCATAGGCACCATGACCTTCAAGAAGGCCTTGTGTGACTTAAGGTCAAGTGTAAACCTCATGCCTCTCTCTGTAATGGAGAAGTTAGGGATCTTTGAGGTGCAGGCTGCAAAAATCTCACTAGAGATGGCAGACAATTCAAGAAAACAAGCCTATGGACTTGTAGAGGATGTTCTGGTAAAAGTTGAAAACCATTACATCCCTACTGATTTCATAGTCCTAGAGACTGGGAAGTGCATGGATGAATCCATCATCCTTGGCAGACCCTTCCTAGCCACAGCAAAGGCTGTGATTGATGTTGATAGAGGAGAGTTGATCATTCAAGTGAATGAAGAATCCTTTGTGTTTGAGGCTCAAGGATATCCCTCTGTCACCATGGAGAGGAAGCATGAAGAGCTTCTCTCAAAACAGAGCCAAACAGAGCCCCCACAGTCAAACTCTAAGTTTGGTGTTGGGAGGCCACAACCAAACTCTAAGTTTGAACCCCCACATTCAAACTCTAAGTTTGGTGTTGGGAGGTTCCAACATGGCTCTGAGCATTTCTGAGGCTCTATGAGAGTCCTCTGTCAAGCTACTGACATTAAAGAAGCGCTTGTTGGGAGGCAACCCAATGTTATATTTTATCTATTTTCTTTGTTATTTTATATTCTTTTGTAGGTTGATGATCATAAGAAGTCACAAAATCAATGAAAAAAGTAAAAACAGAATGAAAAGCAGAAAGAAAAACAGCATACCCTGGAGGAGAACGTGCTGGCGTTTAAACGCCAGTAAGGCTAGCTGTTGGGCGTTTAACGCCCAGTCTGGCACCATTCTGGGCGTTTAACGCCAGAAAGGGGCACCAGACTGGTGTTAAACGCCAGAAAAGGGCAAGAAGCTGGCGTTAAACGCCAGAAATGGGCACCAGCCCGGCGTTTAACGCCAGAAATGGCTAAAAACGCATTTTTGCATGCCATTTGGTGCAGGGATGACTTTTCCTTGACACCTCAGGATCTGTGGACCCCACAGGATCCCCACCTACCCCACCACTCTCTCTCTTTTCTTTACCCATTCACCAATCACCTCAACACCTCTTCCCCAAAAACCCTTCACCTATCAAATCCAATCCTTCTCTTCACCACTCACATCCATCCTTCATAAAACCCCACCTACCTCACCCTTCAAATTCAAACCACTTTCCCTCCCAAACCCACCCATACATGACCGAACCATGAGCCCCCCCTACTCCTATATAAACCCATCTCCACTCCTTCATTTTCACACAACCTAAACACCACTTCTCCCCCTTTTGGCCGAACACAAAGCCATTCCCTTCTCCTTCATTTCTTCTTCTTCTACTCTCTTCTTTCTTATTTTGCTCGAGGACGAGCAAACCTTTTAAGTTTGGTGTGGTAAAAGCATTGCTTTTTGTTTTTCCATAACCATTTATGGCATCCAAGGCCGGAGAAACCTCTAGAAAGAGGAAAGGGAAAGCAAAAGCTTCCACCTCCGAGTCATGGGAGATGGAAAGATTCATCTCAAGGGTGCATCAAGACCACTTCTATGAAGTTGTGGCCTTGAAGAAGGTGATCCCCGAGGTCCCTTTTTCACTCAAAAAGAGTGAATATCCGGAGATCCGACATGAGATCCAAAGAAGAGGTTGGGAAATTCTTACCAACCCCATTCAACAAGTCAGAATCTTAATGGTTCAAGAGTTCTATGCCAATGCATGGATCACCAAGAACCATGATCAAAGTGTGAACCCGGATCCAAAGAATTATCTTAATATGGTTCGGGGGAAATACTTGGATTTTAGTCCGAAAAATGTAAGGTTGGCATTCAACTTGCCCATGATGCAAGGAGATGAACATCCTTACACTAGAAGGATCAACTTTGATCAAAGGTTGGACCAAGTCCTCACAGTCATATGTGAAGAGGGCGCCCAATGGAAGAGAGATTCAAGAGGGAAGCCGGTTCAATTGAGAAGGCATGACCTCAAACCCGTGGCTAGAGGATGGTTGGAGTTTATCCAACGCTCAATCATTCCCACTAGCAACCGGTCCGAAGTTACCATAGACCGGGCTATCATGATTCATAGCATCATGATCGGAGAAGAAATAGAAGTTCATGAGGTTATAGCTCAAGAGCTTTATAAGGTGGCGGACAAGTCCTCTACCTTGGCAAGGTTAGCCTTTCCTCATCTCATTTGTCACCTCTGTTATTCGGTTGGAGTTGACATAGAGGGAGACATCCCTATTGATGAGGACAAGCCCATCACTAAGAAGAGGATGGAGCACACAAGAGACCCCACTCATCATGAGATCCCTGAGATGCCTCAAGGGATGCACTTTCCTCCACAAAACTATTGGGAGCAACTAAACACCTCCCTAGGAGAATTGAGTTCCAACATGGGACAACTAAGGGTGGAGCACCAAGAACACTCCATCATCCTCCATGAAATTAGAGAAGATCAAAGAATCATGAGAGAGGAGCAACAAAGACAAGGAAGAGACATTGAGGAGCTCAAGCACTCCATAGGATCTTCAAGAGGAAGAAAGAGCCGCCATCACTAAGGTGGACCCGTTCCTTAATTTCCTTGTTCTTTATTTTCCTGTTTTTCGAATTTTAGTGCTTATGTTATCTATGTTTGTGTCTTGTGATCATTAGTGTCTTAGTGTCTATGCCTTAAAGTTATGAATGTCCTATGAATCCATCACCTTTCTTAAATGAAAAATGTTCTTAATTGAAAAAGAAAAGAATTGCATGAATTTTGAATTTTACAACAGTTTAATTATTTTGATGTGGTGGCAATATTTTTGTTTTCTGAATGTATGCTTAAACAGTGCATATATCTTTTGAATTTGTGGTTCATGAATGTTGGCTCTTGAAAGAATGATGAAAAAGGAGACATGTTACTGAGGATCTGAAAAATCATAAAAATGATTCTTGAAGCAAGAAAAAGCAGTGAATACAAAAAAAAAATTTCAAAAAAAAAAGAGAAGAAAAAAAGAGAAAAGAAAGAAAAAAGAAATAAAAGTTGTGATCCAAGGCAAAAAGAGTGTGCTTAAGAACCCGGGACACCTCTAATTGGGGACTCTAGCAAAGCTGAGTCACAATCTGAAAAGGTTCACCCAATTATGTGTCTGTGGCATGTATGTATCCGGTGGTAAAACTGGAAGACAGAGTGCTTTGGGCCACGGCCAAGACTCAATAAGTAGCTATGTTCAAGAATCATCATACTTAACTAGGAGAATCAATGACATTATCTAGATTCTGAGTTCTTAAAGAAGTCAATCATTCTGAATTTCAAAGGATAGAGTGAGATGCCAAAACTGTTCAGAGGCAAAAAGCTAAAAGCCCCGCTCATCTGATTAATACTGATCTTCATAGATGTTTTTGGAATTCATTGCATATTCTCTTCTTTTTATCTTACTTGATTTTCAGTTGCTTGAGGACAAGCAACAATTTAAGTTTGGTGTTGTGATGAGCGGATAATTTGTACGCTTTTTGGCATTGTTTTTAGTATGTTTTTAGTATGATCTAGTTAGTTTTTAGTATATTTTTATTAGTTTTTAGTTAAAATTCACTTTTCTAGACTTTACCATGAGTTTGTGTGTTTTTCTGTGATTTCAGATATTTTCTGGCTGAAATTAAGGGACCTGAGCAAAAATCTGATTCAGAGACTAAAAAGGACTGCAGATGCTGTTGGATTCTGACCTCCCTGCACTCGAAGTGGATTTTCCGGAGCTACAGAAGCCCAATTGGCGCGCTCTCAACGGCGTTGGAAAGTAGACATCCTGGGCTTTCCAGAAATATATGATAGTTCATACTTTGCTCAAGATTTGATGGCCCAAACCGGCGTACAAAGTCACCCTCAGAAATCCCAGCGTTAAACGCCGGAACTGGCACCAAAATGGGAGTTAAACGCCCAAACTGGCACAAAAGCTGGCGTTTAACTCCAAGAAGAGTCTCTACACGAAAATGCTTCAATGCTCAGCCCAAGCACACACCAAGTGGGCCCAGAAGTGGATTTTTATGTCATTTACTCATCTCTGTAAACCTTAGGCTACTAGTTTTCTATAAGTAGGTCCTTTTACTATTGTATTTTCATCTGGGTAGCTATCCTTGTTCTTATGCTATCTTAGATCATTGGGAGGCTGGCCATTCGGCCATGCCTAGACCTTGTTCTTATGTATTTTCAACGGTGGAGTTTCTACACACCATAGATTAAGGTGTGGAGCTCTGCTGTACCTCGAGTATTAATGCAATTACTATTGTTCTTCTATTCAATTCCGCTTGTTCTTATTCTAAGATATCACTTGTTCTTCAACTTGATGAATGTGATGATCCGTGACACTCATCATCATTCTCACCTATGAACGTGTGCCTGACAACCACCTCCGTTCTACCTTCGATTGGGTGAATATCTCTTGGATTCCTGATACACGATGCATGGTTGATCGCCTGACAACCGAGCCAGCCATTCCGTGAGATCAGAGTCTTCGTGGTATAAGCTAGAACTGATGGCGGCATTCAAGAGAATCCGGAAGGTCTAACCTTGTCTGTGGTATTCTGAGTAGGATTCAATGATTGAATGACTGTGACGTGCTTCAAACTCCTGAAGGCGGGGCGTTAGTGACAGACGCAAAAGAATCACTGGATTCTATTCCGGCCTGATCGAGAACCGACAGATGGATAGCCGTGCCGTGACAGGGTGCGTTGAACATTTTCACTGAGAGGATGGGAGGTAGCCACTGACAACGGTGAAACCCTTGCTTAAGCTTGCCATGGAAAGGAGTAAGAAGGATTGGATGAAGACAGTAGGAAAGCAGAGAGACGGAAGGGAAGGCATCTTCATACGCTTATCTGAAATTCCTACCAATGAATTACATAAGTATCTATATCCTTATCTTTATGTTTTATGCGTTTATCACCATACCCATTTGAGTTTGCCTGACTAAGATTTACAAGGTGACCATAGCTTGCTTCATACCAACAATCTCTGTGGGATCGACCCTTACTCACGTAAGGTTTATTACTTGGACGACCCAGTACACTTGCTGGTTAGTTGTGCGAAGTTGTAGTGATCACAATTTCGTGCACCAACGCGCCATGCGTGCGCGCGCACCGATTGCTTTTGTGATCCACGCGTGCGTGCCAAATGCGTGTGCGCGTCGGTTAGAATTCTCTGGACTACGCGGATGCATCCATCCTTGCGCGCGCTTCCAGCTATCCTCATCCACGCGTGTGCATGATGTGCGCGTGTGCGTCGATGCTGCAGTTCCCAAAATCCAGATCTTCATGTTCCTTCCTCTTGTGCATGCTTTCCTTCTCTCTTCTAGGCCATTCTTACCCTATTAATTCCAAAATCACTCAACAAATACGTCACGACATCGAATGACAATAAAAAGGATCAAAATATAGCAATTCTAAGGCAAAATAAGCATGTTTTCTATCATGGAGCAATATTAGGAAGTGAACACAAAACCATGCATTTCTTGTGAATAAGTATGAGAAATATTGATAAAAACCCCTAAATTAAGCACAAGATAAACCACAAAATTGGGGTTTATCAACGGGATACCTTCGTAAATTGTCTCAAATCGAGTTTCGAGGTTTACTACTAGATTCTGGGGAGCTTTTCAGAAAGCGTTGGGAACATAATTGCACACGAGTACAGCGTACCATCCTCAGATAGACGGACAATCAGAGCAGACAATCTAGACGTTAGAAGACATATTACGATCATGTATGATAGACAACCAAAGCAGCTGGGATAAGTATTTGCTGTTGGTCGAATTCGTTTACAACAACAGTTACCAATAAAGTATCGGGATTGCACCATATGAAGCTCTCTACAGAAGAAGATGTCGAACACCATTGTGTTTAAATGATGATGGAGAAGCTAGTGTCTTAGGTCTAGACTTAGTGTAAGAAACTACTGAGAAGACAAAGGAGATTCGTCGGAAGATCCGGACAGCACAAAGCCGTCAAAAGAGCTATGCCGATAATAGACGTAGACCCTTAGAGTTTAATGAGGGAGACCATGTCTTTCTAAAAGTAACCCAACTACTGGAATTGGTAGAGCCCTTAAGACTAAAAAGCATAACTATTGATATATAGGACATTTCCAAATACTTAAAAGAGTCGGTCTAGTAGCTTATCAAGTAGCCCTTCCTCCATACCTGTCAAACCTTCATGATGCTTTTCATGTCTCGCAAATTAAGAAATATATTCCCGACGAGTATCACACTCTACAACCAAAAATAGTACAGTTACGAAATGATTTGACATATCAAACATCACCGATTCAGATTGCAAAAAGAAGTGATAAGCAACTGAGGGGCAAAACTGTTCGCTTGGTCAAAGTAGCTTGGGGACAAAGAGGAGAAGAAGAGCAAACTTGGGAACTAGAAGATAAGATGAAAGCTGATTACCCGCATCTGTTCTTAGGTAACTGAAATTTTGAGGACAAAATTTTCTTTTAGGAGGGTAGAATATAACAACCCTGATTTTCGAGTACGTGAGATCTTTTTTGAAAGTACGAATTTCTCTAGAAGATCAGCAAAGGGAACACCTCTGATATATCATCAAGTATCTCAATCTTTATTGTCATTATGTCATCTTTAACCTAGAACCCTTTCTGAGGCAAGCTCGATAATGTAGTCACAAAGAACCAAGTTTTTGAACCGTATTGGTTAGGGGTTTTGATTCTATTTTCCGTAAATAGTCTTAGTTTGACGAATCAGACTCAATTCATGAGATAAGAAAGATAATAGTATAATATCATCATTATATGAGTATTAGAAGCTTCTTGAATGATATTATAAGGTTACCTGGTCAATTTTAGTTAAAAACAGAAAATCGGTTTAACCGGGTTCACAGTTTACTGGTGCAGCTTAGCACGAGCACTCTCTGATGACTTTAGCAATGCTAAAGCCTCATTATAGATGCTTTACTCTCATAATAAATATTCTACTAGTGTCATTTATGCTAGTAGCTCAGAAAATAATTTTTAGAGATGTTTTCACAAGTGTTCCGATACATCTAGTTTTAGTAGCTATACACCTGAGATATTTTAATATTATTTCAATCCACCTCCAAGCCAACCAATCACAACTCACCCTACACCCCCAAAACCCCCAAGGCTAGCTCATTTTCACTTTGTGGCCGGAAATAGGAAGAGAGAAAAAGAGAGAAAAGTTCTTATTTCCAAATCTTCAAAGCTTGATTTCTGCTGAACTAAAACTCAAATCAAAATTCCAATCCGACAAAAATGATCCTCTCTTCTTTCTCTACATGATCATATGACTTATCAAGGCTGGAAATAAGGTGAGATGGCTGTTCCTTTCCCTTTTCAATTTGGTTTTCAAGGAAACATGCTTAAACATGTGTTTTCTTGATGTTCTTCCTTAGGAATCATGCTTAACTTGACTTGAGGGACAAGAAACATTAATTTCCAGCAAGTCTAAAGTGAGATATCCCTTCCTAAAGTGCTGAGAGAGATTTGGTCAGTTGAGAATTTTTAGATTTAAAGTTGTTCTTGATGTGATTTAGGAGGAAAAAGTGCTTAAGGACCACCTGAAAGTTTAACCGAATTAGGAGTAGCAAAACCAGGTAGGGTGTAATGAAATTAATCTTGATTTTGTGTGTTTGAGTTGTGTGAATGTTGTATGATTTGGCTGTGCTAAAAATTGGTTGCATATATGATTGATTCTTGGTGAAAATTTGATGAAATTTTGATGAAATTTGATGAAATTCAAGATTTAAAGTTCATATTCTTGGAGTAGCTGGAAAAACGAAACCCTAGGATTGAATTGAGGTTCAATTTATGTTGAAATCATGTGAGAAAGATGGGGTTTTAGTGGCTGCTAATTTATTTTGAATTATGGTAAAAATCTGTTGCTGAAAAGACTGAAAAACGGGTAAAAACAGAGAAAGAATCTGAAGAATTTACGAAGAACATGAAGAACACTTTGAGTGTGATAAAGAGCAATGAAGAACAGGCTTTAGATCCTTAAAAGGACAAGGAAGTAAAATTTTTGGTGTTTAAGAGGTTATTTGGTAATTTCTGAAAGTTAGGGTGGTTAAAGTAGAAATATTAAAAGTTATGGGTGGTAAAAAGTAAATTTTAAAGGTTAAAAGTAAAAGGTAAGTTAATTTTCGAAAATTAATGATAAAATAATAAATAATAATAAAATATTAAATAATAATATTTAATTAAAAATAATATCTTAATAAAAATAATAAAATAATGCGAAAAAGGCAGTTTTTTGTAAAAGCTTTAGAAAGACAATTTTAAGCGGGGAATCTCATAATTACCTTCATAAAACACTTAGGAAGTGGTAAGAACATATTAGTGAGGCAAGATAAGAGAATGATAAAAAGTTGAAGAAAAGATAAAAGTCGAAGAAAAAGTCTGTAAAGTTTTAATGACAGAAAAAAAACAGACAAAGACTAGTGAACAAACTAGGGCAACATAGTTAGTCCTTGACTTGCGACTAGGATTAGGTAATATATGAAAAGTTAAACTTTTTCAATATTGACTTAATGAACCTATACTTGGGACAGGCTAACTATTCATACCGAAATTTACATAAGTCTTAAAAACACACGTTAAACAGAGAAATAAGAGCAGAGTAAAGAGACTAAGAGCAGAATGCTTATCGAAAAGTTATTTGTTGCTTGAGGCAACCCAAGAGATATTGTTTGCTTATTCATTGCTTAATACAACCCAAGAGATAATGTTTATTTATCCGTTGCTTAAAGCAACCCAAGAGCTTCTATAAGGAAACTAGGACACCTACAACAATTTTCCGTTCACAGAAGCTTCTGTAGGAAAACTAGGATACCTACCGCAATTTTCCGCTCCCAAGAGTATATTTCCTACATGTAGAAAGCAGAGGTTGTCTCAATCGAGCTGCTAATAATTATATGCGCATTTATTTGAACGAAAAATCGTATTCGAGAAATTGAGAACTTGATGACAAGTCATCATATACCCATTTTTCAAGCTAATTTCACTTGTTTCACTAGTTTTTATGCACTTTCTTGTACTATAAGCAAGCAATTTAGAGTGGAATTGCATGTTTTATTTGAATCAAACAACCACCATTTAATTGATGCTAAATCATGAGATTTAAGCTAAATTTAATTGAATTTTAATTGATTTCTAAACCTTGTGAATTTAGTGATACTTTGATTGGTTGTTTTGATTATTTGTAGGTGAAGAAAAGAAGAAAAGAATGAAGCGTGGCTTAAGAAAGCGTGGCCCAAGGAAGAAAAGAGTGTGGCGCATGGAAGGAAGAAAGCCACACTGCTCTCCACAAGAGCACACTGCCCTCCAAGGGAGCACAACAATGAACCAAGGATTCAAGGCTTCACTGCCCTGCCCTCCTTGAGGGTGGAGCACAATTCTAGGCCAAGAAATAAGGGAAGGAAAAATTCTGCCCTGCCCTCCTGATGCAATTGCATATTTGTTATATTAGCTAGTTAGTTTAGTTGGTTTTAGCTTAATCTCACTCATTTTCTCTAAATAAACAAGTCTTTTTATGAGTTTTATCTTCATGCATGAGAACATCAAGGAACATGTTGATTCTAGCCAAATTCATGCAAATAATTTAAAGAATACATACATGAATGAGTATGAATGAATCTTATGAAATTTATTGTATGAATTGGTAAGACTTTGAAGCTATTTCCTTTGTTGATGATAGGTGATGAAACAAGGAAGCATGGAAGCAAGAATGATGCAAGCTGGGCAAGAAGAAGTTGGCGTTGCCAACTTGGGAATAGGGTGCGTTTTTATGGACAACGCCAGGCAACCAAGAAGCAACTTGAGGAATGTGGTGCGTTGTTGAGGACAACGCCAGGCAGCCTTGGAAGAGAAGTTGGCGTTGCCAACTTGAAGAAAGGAGTGAGTTATTCAAGGCAACGCCAAGCAACAAGAATGAAGCCTTGAAGAGGAGCTCGAGGGCGTTGCCAACGCCAAGAATCATAGGCGTTACTCAAGGCAACGCCAAGCAACTTTGGCACCATAGGAAACAACCTCGAGGGCATTGCCAACGCCAGGAATCATTGGCGTGTTCCTTGGCAACGCCAGAAATGGTTGCTTGGCTATGCACCAAGTCTTGGGTGCCAGCCAGGTTGCCAACGCCAGAATGTGCTGCCAGCCAGGTTGCCAACGCCAGAATGTGCTGCCAGCCAAGTTGCCAACGCCAGAATCAAGTTGCCAACGCCAAGCCTTGCCAACCACGTTGCCAACGCCAGGAAAGCCTTGCCAACCACGTTGCCAACGCCAGGAAAGCCTTGCCAGCCACGTTGCCAACGTGGGAAGCAAGTTTTAGAGCCTTGAAGAAGGCTCGAGCACGTTGCCAACGCCAGCTTCTATGGGCGTGTTCACTGGCAACGTGGGAAGCAATGCCTAGAGCTAGGAAAGAAGGCTCGAGCACGTTGCCAACTCAAGAAAGCATTGGCGTGTTTGGCAACAACGCCAGGAATGGTTGCTTGGCTAGGCACCAAGTCTTGGTGCCAACCAAGTTGCCAACGCCCATAAGCCTTTCCATGCACGTTGCCAACGCCAGGAAGGGCACCAACCAAGTTGCCAACGCCCATAAGCCATGCCATGCACGTTGCCAACGCCCATAAGCCTTGCCATGCACGTTGCCAACGCCAGGAAGCAAACATGGAGCCTTGAGAAAGGCTCGAGCACGTTGCCAACGTGCTGAAGAGAAGGAGTGTTCATCAACAACGCCAGCCTCATTTCCCTGCTTTGGGAGGCTAGGCACGGGCACGTTGCTAACTTGGAATATAGGGGCGTTATCCACAACAACTCCAACAAGGCAGCCTGACCATGTCATCTTCAATGGAAGATATCTTGAGCTACAGAGATCCAAATTGAGTGCTTCCAGTTGCGTTGGAAAGCTAACATTCAGAGCTTTCCAACCATATATAATAGTCTATAGTGGAGCATGAAATGGAAGCTCGAATCAGAGTCATCTTTAGGCCCCAAAAACAAGAAAATGAGGTTGACATTCAAGGAAGCATGAATGGGCCAAGGAATGGGGTCGAACACGTTGCCAAGGCTAAAATGGCCTGGCGTGTTCCTTGGCAACTTGGGCAACAACGCCCAGGCCAAGAAATCTGGGCTAGAGGCGTTGTCATGGGCGTTATTGGTGAAGTGTTTGGCAAAAACGCCCAACCAAGGCAGCCTGACCTTGCCCTCTTCAATGGAGCATAACTTGAGCTAGGAAGGTCCAAATGTGGTGATTCCAGTGGCATTGGAAAGTAGACATCAAGAGCTTTCCAGTGATGTATGATAGTCCATATTGAAGCAGAGGATTGATACTCAAATTCTGGGCAACATTAGGCATGAGAGAAGAGTCAAGAAGAAGAAGAGCAAGTTGTTAGCAACAACTTGGGCCAACAACGCCCAAGTCTCAAAGCTCACTTCCAGGAAAGCCACTTGCACGTTGCCAACGTGCATTATACCTGGAGTTATTGCCAACAACGCCCCTCAATGGGCTAGAATTGATGACAACTTGCTCTGCTTCCTCTGTTCCTCACACAGGCCAGTAACTTCTTCAATTGAACCAAAAATTCAACAAAGAGAAAGCCCACATTGCTAGCCCAATTGAAGATCTTTGAAGGAGTTTTAGGACTAATATAAATAGAGAAGGAGTTTGTACTTTAGGAGGACTTTTGACACTAAGAATTTTTGACTCTTAGCACTTTTATTTTGGAGAACTCTTTAGCACTTCCGGGAGGATACCCGGAGAGCTATTTTGGGTTCTTCTTGGAACTTCTCTTCTTCACTTTTAAGCTTTAAGCATTTCCTTATTCTTCTTCTTCTTTTCTTTACACTTACTTTAATTTTTGTTTATGGCAATTGTTGTTGAAATTGGAGCTATGATTCACTAAACCCCACTTTCATTAGGGGGAAGAGCTCTGCTTGTTTGAATGCATTGATGAACTCTTCTTTTCCTCCTTAATTCAAGTGGTTAATCCAAAGAGGAAACTCTTGTTCTTCAAAGATTCAACCACCATCGAGAGAGGGGTTAATCTATGAGAATTGTGTGGTGAATTTGAGGAATGAACCACACAATTCAGTTTAGAGTTCATCCTTTCATGATTCCCTTAATCAATACACCTTGGTTGGTATGTGAGATGTAACTTTCCTTGGTTGAGATTATGGGAGTTGTGTGGCTGGATTAGAATTGAGCTTCATCTCTTCTCATGAACAATTAGATCACGAGAGTGGCAATTGGTTATGTTGAGAGAAATTGAATCACCAAGAGATTGGGATTCAATTAACCACTTGCCATGGATTTATACCCATGATTGAGAAGGACTTGACTAACATCAATTCATGAAAACTTGCATCTCTGATCCCTAATGATCCTCTCCACCATTAATTCTTATTTCTTTTGCTTCTAGTTATTTGACTACCCATAACCCAATTCCCTTCTACATTCTGTCAATTTATTATTCTTGTCATCTACATTTTGTTCCTTTATTTCTTGCTATTTACTCTTATGTTCTTTAAATTTCTGCAACCTTTAATTCCTTGCAATTTATCTTTGATGTCATTTAAGTTTCTTGCATTTTAAGTTTCCGTTATTTACTTTCATTTTATTTCTCTCTTCTAGTTCTTTAAATTCTTTGCCATTTAAATTCTTGCAATTATGTTCAAAAATCACAAATCTCATGAAATCAAAACCATGTTTGCTTGACTAAATTTACCATTAACTAAAGTTGCTTAATCTACCAATCTCCGTGGGATCGACCTCACTCTTAGTGAGTTTTATTACTTGATGCGACCCGGTATACTTGCCGGTTGTACGTGAAATCTAATTTTTACGTATCAAGTTTTTGGCGCCGTTGCCGGGGATTGGAAAGATTGACAATGATTAAGTGAAAGGTGGTTTAGATTAAGCATTTTCTTTGTGTTTTTGTTAAGCCCACTAACTGTTTGATACTTTGTTTCACTAACCCCAATTTCACTCTAGTTCTAGAGTGTCTCACTTGTGATTTTGGTTTTGTTTGTGTATGTCAGGAGCTAGTAGACGTAATATTGAGGACGAGAGAACCCTCTGAAGGATAAGGAGAGCAGAAAGAGGAAAGTTCATAGTTGGTGAAGAAGGGTCAGAGGAATCAGAGGGAGAAGATCAAGTCATGGAGGATGAGATGCAAAATCCTCCTGGAGGGGTCAACAACAATAATGATGGACAAGCTAGAAGGGTGTTATCCTCGTACACTATCCCTGATCCAAGACATTGTGGGAGTAGTATTGCTACACCAAATGTTCATGCTCATAACTTTGAGTTGAAACCTCAGCTCATCACTTTGGTACAGAACAATTGCTCTTATGGAGGGGGACCTCTTGAAGACCCGAATCAACATCTCTCTGTTTTTCTGAGGATATGCAATACAGTGAAGACAAATGGAGTGCATCCAGATGTCTACAAGCTGCTACTGTTTCCATTCTCTTTGAGGGACAAGGCCACTCAATGGCTAGAGTCATTCCCCAAGGAAAGCCTCAACAATTGGAATGATGTGATGGGCAGGTTTTTAGCAAAGTTCTACCCACCTCAAAGAATCATCAAGTTGAAGACAGAGGTTCAAACTTTCAGGCAAATGGAAGGGGAGTCATTGTATGAAGCCTGGGAAAGATATAAGGCACTAATGAGAAGATGTCCCCCTGACATGTTTAGTGATTGGGTCAAACTCCAAAACTTCTATGAAGGCTTAAGCTTAGAAGCAAGGAAGGGACTAGATTACTCATCAGGAGGATCACTCAACATGATGAAAACTGCCGAGGAGGCCCAAGACCTCATTGAGATTGTGGCAAACAATCAATACTATTACTCATCAGAAAGGCAGCACAATCCAACCCCAAAGAAAGGTGTAATGGAGCTTGAAGGTGTTGATGCTATTTTGGCACAAAATAAGTTGATGCACCAACAAATCCAACAACAAATGGAGATGATAACAAAGAGAATGGATGGTTTGCAACTTGCAGCAGTGAACACAACAACTCAACCATTGCTTGAATGGAACCAAGGTGAAGGGACCAATGTTGAACAACCACAAGAACAAGTTCAATACATGCAGAATACTTCAAATTCTCAGGATGAATTTCATGGTGATACATACAACCCATCTTGGAAAAATCATCCCAATCTAAAGTGGGGTGAAAACCATTGGCAAAAGAATAGCAACCACAATCAAACCCGTAACCCAAACAACCAAAATCACCATGCCAACAACACTAACCAATATAGAAAAACACAAAACACATATCAACCACCCCATCATAACTCACAAACTCACCAAAATAACTTCTCTGCACCATCATCCAACTCACAAAATTACCACACTAATCCATCCAACAACTTCCAACAACAATCAACCCCCATCATACCCCCAATTGACCATCATGAAACTAGAATCTCAAGTCTTGAAGCAACCTTGCAAGCACTTGCTCAAACCACTCAAGCCTTGGCTAAGGGACACAAGGAACATGAGGTCATCATGAAGAATATTGAGAGACAAGTGGGACAATTAGCCAAACAAGCCGAGAGACCAACCAATGTTCTCCCAAGTGACACAATACCCAACCCAAGAGAAGAATGTAAGGCTCTGCAATTAAGGAGTGGCAAGGTAGTTGGTGAAAGTTCGAATAAAGAAGCAATAAAAACCAAAGAGCAAGACACAGTGGAAGTACATGTGGAAAGGAAAGATGAAGAAAAGGGTTCAACATCTAACAAAGGCAAAGAAGTTGTCAAGCCACAAAGCAATCCACCTGGACAAAGAAGCAACCGTGATAGCAATGGGAGTGTGAATCCACAACAAGAAGGAGTAAAAGCCTATGTACCCAAGCTTCCATACCCAACTAGGATACACAAAGGAGCAAAGGACCAACAATTCCCAAGGTTCTTAGAAATCTTCAAGAAACTTGAAATCAACATCCCATTGGCAGAAGCTTTGGAACAGATGCCATTATATGCAAAGTTTCTTAAGGAATTGATCACCAAGAAGAGAAGTTGGCAAGAAAAAGAAACGGTGATTCTCAATCAAGAGTGTAGTGCCATTATTCAAAAAGGGCTACCTCCAAAACTCAAAGACCCTGGCAGCTTTCTCATACCTTGCACGATAGGGAGCATGGCTGTTGACAAGTCACTTTGTGATCTGGGAGCAAGCATTAACCTAATGCCCCTTACCATGATGAAGAAAATGATGATTGAAGAGCTTAAACCCACAAGGATGTCACTCCAACTTGCTGACAGATCCATCAAAATACCAAATGGAGTAGTTGAGAACCTCTTGGTGAAGGTGGGAAACTTCATATTCCCAGCTGATTTCGTGGTCCTAGACATGGATGAAGAGGGAAACAATTCAGTCATTCTTGGTAGACCCTTTTTGGCTACAGCTAGAACAATCATTGATGTGGAAAAAGGAGAGATGATTTTCAGAGTGCATGATGAGCAAATGACCATAAATGTCTTCAAAGCAATGCAACACCCTGTTGAGAAAGAAAATTGCATGAGGGTTGATGTAGTATATTCTTTGGTTGAAGAAGCGCTTGAAACAAACCATCAAATGAAACAAGAGGAAGTCCATAACATCAAGGGACAAGAAGAGAACAAATTGGAAGCATCAGGGGAACCAAGTGAAGCTACGAAAGAAGAGGCACCACAACAAGAGTTGAAACCACTACCCCCTCATCTTAAATATGCATTCCTTGGTGAGAAGGACAGCTTCCCAGTGATCATCAATTCCACATTGAATGCAGAGGAAGAAGAAAAGCTCCTTGTGGTTTTGAAGGCTCACAAAGAGGCGTTGGGATGGACCATTGATGACTTGAAAGGCATAAGCCCTGCTGTATGCATGCACAAGATACTTTTAGAGGAGAATTCCAAACCAGTGGTACAACCCCAAAGAAGATTGAATCCCACAATGAAGGAGGTTGTTCAAAAGGAAGTCCTGAAGTTGTGTAAGGCTGGGATCATCTACCCTATATCTGACAGCCCATGGGTCAGTCCAGTGCAAGTAGTGCCTAAGAAAGGGGGGATGACTGTCATTGTTAATGAGAAGAATGAGCTTATTCCAACACGAACAGTGACAGGGTGGAGGATGTGCATAGACTATAGGAGGCTGAATGATGCCACACGAAAGGACCACTTCCCTCTACCTTTCATTGACCAGATGCTTGAAAGATTGGCTGGCCATGCTTATTACTGTTTTCTTGATGGATATTCTGGGTATAACCAGATTGTGGTTGACCCCATGGATCAAGAGAAGACGTCCTTTACTTGTCCCTTTGGAGTCTTTGCATACAGGAGAATGCCATTTGGACTGTGTAATGCCCCAGCTACCTTTCAAAGGTGCATGCTATCAATCTTCTCAGACATGGTAGAAAAATTTATTGAAGTCTTTATGGATGATTTCTCTGTTTTTGGTGATTCCTTCAATACTTGCTTGCATCATCTTACCCTAGTCTTGAAAAGGTGCCAAGAAACCAATTTAGTTTTGAATTGGGAGAAGTGCCATTTCATGGTACCCGAAGGCATTGTTCTTGGTCACAAAATTTCAAGAAAGGGTATAGAAGTTGACAAAGCAAAAGTAGAAATTATAGAAAAACTTCCTTTGCCAACTAGTGTGAAAGCCGTTAGAAGTTTCTTAGGACATGCTGGTTTCTATAGGAGATTCATCAAAGATTTTTCCAAAATAGCAAAGCCACTAAGCAATTTGTTGGTGGTAGACAATCCTTTTATTTTTGATGATGAATGCAAACATGCTTTTGAAACTCTAAAGGCTAAGCTCACCACAGCACCAATCATCACACCCCCAAGTTGGGGACTACCTTTTGAACTCATGTGTGATGCAAGTAACCTTGCAATTGGTGCTGTGTTGGGGCAGAGGAAGGAAAAGAAGCTTCATGTTATCTACTATGCAAGTAAGGTATTGAATGAAACTCAAAGAAACTACACCACAACAGAGAAAGAGTTACTAGCCGTGGTATATGCTTTTGATAAGTTTAGACAATATTTGATTGGATCTAAAGTCTTAGTGTATACTGACCATGCTGCTATTAAGTATCTTATGTCAAAACAGGATGCCAAACCAAGGCTAATCAGATGGGTGCTACTCCTACAAGAGTTTGACATTGAGATCAAAGATAGAAAGGACAGTGAGAATCAAGTTGCTGATCACTTATCAAGGGTACCACAAGATGCATACCAAGACAACCTTCCATCAATAAATGAAGAGTTTCCAGATGAACACCTCTTGCACATTCAACATGTCCCTTGGTTTGCAGACATGGCCAACTACAAAGCGGGAAGAATCATTCCACAAGAGTACACAAAACAACAAGTTAAGAAGCTGCTACATGAGGCTAGGTTCTTCTTCTGGGATGACCCATTCTTGTTCAAAAGATGCCCAGATGGAATGATAAGAAGATGTGTGTCAGAGGATGAGATGAAGAACATACTATGGCATTGTCACAACTCTAATTATGGTGGTCATTTTGGGGCTGAAAGAACGGCTGCAAAGGTCCTTCAAAGTGGTTTCTACTGGCCTTCAATCTTCAAGGATGCTAGAGAGTTTGTGAGCCATTGCAATGAATGTCAAAGAACAGGGGGTTTGTCAAAGAAAAATGAGATGCCCCAGAAGTTCATTTTGGAAGTGGAACTCTTTGATCTATGGGGAATAGATTTCATGGGACCTTTTCCTCCATCCTACACATTCAAATACATCTTGGTAGCAGTAGAGTATGTCTCCAAATGGGTAGAAGCAATAGCCACCACCACATGTGATACCAACGTGGTCTTGCAATTCCTCAAGAAGAACATCTTCACTAGATTTGGAGTGCCCAAAGGACTTATAAGTGATGGGGGAAGCCACTTTTGCAACAAGCAACTAAATTCTTTACTACACAAATATGGTGTTACTCACAAAGTGGCCACACCATATCACCCACAAACCAATGGGCAAGCTGAACTTGCCAACAGAGAGCTAAAAAGGATCTTGGAGAAAACTGTGGGAACAACAAGAAAGGATTGGGTTAGGAAGCTGGATGATGCACTTTGGGCATATCGGACAGCCTTCAAGACACCCATAGGAAAATCTCCATTTCAGCTGGTGTATGGAAAGGCATGCCACCTCCCTGTGGAGCTTGAACATAAGGCCTTTTGGGCCACCAAACTTCTGAATTTAGATGCTCAAGCAGCAGGAGAGAAGAGGTTGCTACAACTCAATGAACTTGAGGAGTTCAGATTGGAGGCATATGACAATGCCAGAATATACAAAGAGAGAGCAAAGAGATGGCATGATAAGAGGATCTCTCAAAGAACATTCGAACCATTTCAAGAGCAATTTCGGGTTTCGAACCAAGCTCAAGAGGGAAGGAAGTAGCATTCAAATGAAAGGAAAACAAGCCAAAATTAGCTTGTTTTCAACCTCCAAGGATCGAACACAAGACCTTGAGGAAGCAAGAAACTAGGCGCTACTTTGGTGCCAAGAAAACCAAGAAAAAAGGGGCAACAAAAGCCATCCAGAAAGTTTCGAACTTGGGACCTCACCCAAGAACATGGAAAGCTTGCGCTGCCCACAAGGAGGGAAAAGCAGCATTCCTTGGTGCATGGCGCACAATTTGGCACGGCCAATACGCACAATTGACGCGCAACAAGGGAGCTTGGGCGCGCATCCTTGGCGCATCACAGCACGGGCAGGGAAGCAAGGCACGCACCATGACACGACTGCCCTGCTCTCCACAAGGGCAAGGCAGCATCCTAATGCCTCTCCCATACTTGGCACGCTAATTGGATCCACATGCAAGGCTTCCCTGCTCTGCCCTCCACAAGAGCAGAGCAGCCTCTTGGGAGCAATATGGGCTGAAACTCATCTAAAAATCCAACTGAATTCAATTCTTCACCCATCTTTCAAGCCCACTCAAAATTCTTAGATCCAAAATAGAAAATGTATAAATAGGTGTTAGTTAGGATTAGAGGAAAAACTTACTTTCAATTTAATTTTCATCCTTAGTCAACTTGAGATCTCACTTTCCATTTTTCTGTTTTCTGCAATAGCTTGAGAATTAGAGGAGAGAATTCACTTCTTCTTCCTCTGATCTTTTTGTTTTCTTTACTGGGTTTTGTTTGAGTCTTGAGTGTGAAGAATTGAGGAACTTCTGTCTCAATCTCCATTTAAGATCTCTTTAATTTTCCTTCTGCATAATTGAGTTAAAGTTCATTTCCTTTACTGCTTCAATCTTCAATTTCTCTATGCTTGCTTTGTGAACTGGGATCTAGGAAGGCATTGAAATTTAGACTTGGCTATCTAGTCTCTTGAGTCCTGAGATCTGTATTTTTCAATTTTAATTTCCTTGTTGAATGCTTCACCAAGCTTATTTACATTTCTGTTTGAGATCTAGTTTAATTGAATCCATCTTCTCCTCTTCCGTTTGTTTAATTTTACTGTTCTTTGTTTAATTTCTGCAATCCCACATCCCTGACCCATTTACAATTCAAGAAATTTAGATTTCTTGCACTTTAAGTTTCTGTAATTTACATTTCTTGCAATTTAAGATTCAACTCTTTTTCCTTTTGTTCCTTTTAATTTCCTGCAATTCACCCACTCCCATTTACAATTCCTGCAATTTAGTTTCATTCAATTACAAATCACTCAAATCAACTCTTGTTTGCTTGACTAAATCAACCACTAAGCTAAAATTACTAAATCCTTCAATCCCTATGGGATCGACCTCACTCCCGTGAGTTTTATTACTTGATAAGACCCGGTACACTTGCCGGTGAGTTTTGTGTCGGACCGTTTTCTGCACATCAAGTTTTTGGCGCCGTTGCCGGGGATTGAAATAGATTGACAATGATTAAGTGAAGTGGAGATCTAGATTAAGCATTTTTTTCTGTTGTTCTTAACTAACATATTAACTGTTTGACTAGTTGCCTAAGCTAAACAAAACCGCATTCTAGCAATAGATTGAAGTTTCACTGGTTTTCTGGTTCTGTGTGTTTCTTGTGTTTTGTTTATATGACAGATACAAGAAGAGCTATACCCACCTTTCATGAACAAGACGAACAAACCATTAGGAGATTAAGAAGAGCTGAAAGAGGGAAAAACATTGTTGGAGAGGAGGAGTCAAAAGAAGAATTTCAAGACATGGAGGAACGTTCAACCAATCCACCAGAAGGAAGGGCCAACAATAACCCACAACAGAGAGAGTACTGGCCTCCTATACTTTTGCAAATGCTAGACATTGTGGGAGTAGCATTCTCACCCCTAATGTCTATGCAAACAATTTTAAACTGAAGCCACAACTCATCACATTGGTCCAAAACAACTGCTCTTTTGGAGGAGGACCATTGGAGGACCCGAACCAACATCTATCCACTTTCTTGAGGATCTGTGACACAGTTAAAAGCAATAGAGTACACCCTGACATATACAAGTTGCAATTATTCCCATTCTCTCTCAGGGACAAAGCCACTCAATGGCTAGAAACATTTTCAAAGGAGAGCATCAACACTTGGGATGATTTGGTGAGCAAGTTTCTTGCCAAATTTTATCCCCCTCAAAGGATCATAAGATTGAAGACTAAGGTGCAGACATTCACCCAAATGGATGCTGAAAATCTATATGAGGCATGGGAAAGATATAAGGCCCTGCTGAGGAAATGTCCACCAGAGATGTTCACTGAGTAGGATAAGCTGCAGAATTTCTATGAAGGACTCACTCTAAAAGCTCAAGAGGCACTTGATCACTCAGCTGGAGGATCATTGCAATTGATGAAAACTGCAGATGAAGCTCAAAACCTTATTGATATGGTGGCCAACAACCAATACTTCTTTGCTCACCAAAGGCAACACCAACCATCACAGAGGAAGGGAGTGCTAGAATTGGAAGGAGCGGATACAATTTTGGCTCAACACAAAGTGATGCAGCAGCAGATTCAGCAACAATTTGAGCAAATGGCCAAGAGAATTAATAGCCTACAGGTTGCATCAGTGAGTGCCACAAGCCAGCCATCAAATCCTTGGGGGCAGAATGAGGAGAACCAAGAAGAACAGCAACAAGAGCAAGTGCAGTACATGCACAACCAAAATTTTGGATCAAATGAGGTGTATGGTGACACCTACAATCCATCTTGGAAGAACCACCCAAACCTTAGGTGGGGAGATAACCACAACCAAAACCAACAACCATGGCAGAGGAACTCAGCTCAAAACACTCCAAAAAACAACCAAAATTACAACCAGCAGCCAACTAACCAAAATCCTTACAGAAAACCTCAAAAAACAATTACCCCAACTCCAACCATTATCCATCCAATAACCAAACCATCAACCAAAACACTTACCATCATCCATCAACACCCCAAAACCAACCAATCTCACAAGATTCTCAGAGGATTACTAATCTGGAGATGCTCATGGAGAAGATGATAAAGAACCAAGAAATGACAACAAAAAACCAGGAAGCTTCCATGAAGAGCCTAGAGAGGTAGAATGGACAAATCTCCAAGCAGATTTCTATTGAGAGACCTTCAAGCTCACTATCAAGCGACACCATTCCTAATCCGAAAGAAGAGTGCAAAGCTGTGCAACTAAGAAGTGGAAAGACATTGGTGGACAGCAACAAAGGGGCAACCAAGAAGCCTATGGAGAGTGACAAAGAACCAACAGAAAAAGAGGGAGCTAACGACAAGAACATAACAAGCAAGAATGTCCCAGAAAAGCTCACAGAAGAGAACAACCAACCACAGAATTTAAAGAAGGGAAAGCAGATCATGGAAGAGCCAAATCCAAGACAGCAGCAAGTGGAGAAGAGTCTTATACCTCCACTACCTTATCCACAGAGATTCCATAAAGAAGTAAAGGATCAGCACTTTCATAAGTTCCTCGAGACTTTCAAGAAGCTAGAGATCAACATACCCTTGGCTGAGGCATTGGAGCAAATGCCTCTATATGCTAAGTTCTTGAAGGAACTTATCAACAAGAAAAGAAGTTGGCTGGAGAAGGAGACTGTGCTGCTCACTGAAGAATGTAGCGCTGTGCTTCAAAAGGGAATCCCACCAAAGCTTAAAGATCCAGGGAGTTTTGTAGTTGCTTACACCATAGGCAAAATGACATTAGACAAGGCTCTTTGTGATCTTGGAGCTAGTATCAATTTAATGCCCCTGTCCATGATGAGGAAGCTTACGATAAAAGAACTCAAACCCACTAGGATGTCACTAGTCATGGCTGATAGATCAATCAAGACACCTAATGGAATTGTGGAGAATCTGTTAGTAAAGGATGGGGAGTTTATCTTCCCTACGGATTTTGTGATCTTGGACACTGAAGAGGAATGAAATAATTCAATCATCTTGGGAAGACCATTTCTAGCAACTGCAAGAGCTATTATCGATGTGGAAAAGGGAGAGATGATCTTCAGAGTACACAATGAGCAAATGGTCATAAATGTTTTCAAGTCAATGCAACACCCTCCTAAGCAAGAGGATTACCTGAGAGTGGACATGATAGAAAGCCTGGTGGAAGAAATGTTAGACACTAATCATCATGAGCAAGAAGAGGAAAATAATCAAGAGACAAGAGAGGAACAAACAGCTGAGATCTCTATTGACAAAGAGGTGAAACAAAGCAAGAAGGAAGAAGTACAAAAATAAGAACTGAAGCCATTACCCACCCATCTCAAATATGCATTCCTTGGCACATCAGAGAGTTTCCTAGTGATCATCAATTCATCCCTGACAAAAAAAGAAGAAGGAGAACTTCTTGATGTACTCAGAGCTCACAAGGATGCTTTAAAATGGACCATTGATGACCTGAAAGGTATCAGCCCTGCAGTGTGTATGCATAAAATCCTCTTGGAGGACAATTCCAAACCAGTGGTTCAACCTCAGAGAAGGCTAAATCCCATAATGAAGGAAGTTGTCCAGAAGGAAGTAATGAAGTTGTGGAATGCAGGGATAATCTATCCTATATCTGATAGCTCATGGATAAGCCCAGTTCAAGTGGTACCAAAGAAGGGTGGGATGACAGTCATTGTAAATGAGAAAAATGAACTCATTCCCATAAGAACTGTGACAGGATGGAGGATGTGTATTGACTATAGGAGGCTGAATGACGCCACACGCAAAGATCACTTCCCACTCCCCTTCATTGACCAGATGCTTGAAAGATTGGCCGGCCATGCTTAGTATTGCTTCCTGGACGGCTATTCTGGGTATAATCAGATAGTGGTAGATCCAAAGGACCAAGAAAAGACTTCATTCACATGTCTATTTGGAGTTTTCGCCTATAGAATGATGCCGTTTGGGCTATGCAATGCCCCAGCCACCTTTCAAAGGTGTATGCTCTCCATTTTTTCAGATATGGTCGAAACGTTTTTAGAGGTTTTCATGGACGACTTTTCTGTTTTTGGTGACAATTTCAATGCTTGCCTGAAACATCTAACTCTTGTCTTGAAACGGTGCCAAGAAACTAATTTGGTTTTGAACTGGGAGAAGTGCCATTTCATGGTTCCCAAGGAGATTGTTCTTGGTCACAAAGTTTCAAGAAAAGGGATAGAGGTTGACAAGGCAAAAGTGGAGATCATAGAGAAGCTCCCTCCACCAACTAATGTGAAATCTGTTAGAAGTTTCTTGGGCATGCAGGATTTTATAGAAGGTTTATCAAGGATTTTCTAAAATAGCCAAACCTTTGAGTAATCTGTTAATGATTGATAATCCTTTTGTTTTTTATGAAAACTGCCAGCATGCCTTTGAAACTTTAAAAAACAGACTCACAACAGCACCAATCATTACACCCCCGGATTGGGAACTACCTTTTGAACTCATGTGTGATGCAAGTGATATTGCAATTGGTGCTGTGCTTGGACAAAAGAAGGGAAACTTGCATCATGTCATATATTATGCAAGTAAGGTGTTGAATGAGGCTCAAAAAAATTATACCACAACAGAGAAGGAATTATTAGCTGTAGTTTATGCATTTGATAAGTTTAGATCATACTTGATAGGGTCCAAAATTGTGGTTTATACTGACCATGCTGCCCTTAAGTATTTGATGTCAAATCAGGATGCTAAACCAAGACTTATCAGGTGGATATTGCTCCTACAAGAGTTTGACATTGAAGTAAAGGACAGGAAGGGCACTGAAAACCGAGTTGCTGATCATTTGTCGAGGATACCACAAGAAACAATTCAAAAAGCCTCCCAACCCGTGAATGAAAGCTTTCCAGATGAACACCTTTTATAGATCCAGCAAATACCTTGGTTTGCTGACATAGCAAACTACAAAGTAGGGAGGAAGATACCTCAAGAGTTCTCTAAGCAACAAGTGAAGAAGTTAATCAATGAAGCAAGGAAATTCTTGTGGGATGAACCCTTCCTGTTCAAGAGATGTTCTGATGGAGTGATTAGAAGATGTGTCCCTGAGAGTGAAATAAGGGATATATTGTGGCATTGCCATGACTCAGCTTATGGTAGACACTTTGGTCCAGAAAGAACAGCTACAAAGATACTACAGAGTGGCTTCTATTGGCCAACTATCTTCAAAGATGCCAGAGAGTTTGTTCACCAATGTAATGAATGCCAGAGAGCAGGAGGATTGACAAGAAGGAATGAGATGCCGCAGAATTTCATTTTGGAATTAGAATTATTTGATCTATGGGGCATTGACTTCATGGGACCCTTTCTCCCTTCCTATTCTTTCAGATATATCTTGGTAGCAGTAGAGTATGTCTCAAAGTGGGTGGAAGCCATAGCCACAACTACCTGTGATGCGTAAATTGTCCTTCAATTCCTCAAGAAGCATATTTTCACTAGATATGGAGTGCCTAAGGGTCTTATTAGTGATGGTGGTGGTCATTTTTGTAACAAACAAATGGAAAAACTTCTTCATAAATATGGAGTTATTCATAAAGTAGCCACACCATACCACCCTCAGACTAACGGGCAAGCTGAATTAGCAAACAAAGAATTGAAGAAGATTATAGAGAAGACAGTAGGAAGCACAAGAAAGGATTAGGCTAGGAAGTTGGAAGATGCACTCTGGGCATACAGAACAGCTTTCAAAACTCCCATTGGGAAGTCCCCCTTTCAGCTATTATATGGCAAATCTTGTCACATCCCTGTAGAGCTTGAACACAAAGCTTTTTGGGCTACTAAACTCTTAAATCTTGACTCTGAAGCAGCAGGGGAGAAAAGGTTGTTGCAGCTAAATGAGCTAGATGAATTTAGGCTAGAAGCCTATGAAAATGCCAAGATATACAAGGAAAAAGCCAAGAGGTGGCCTGACAGGAAGATCTTAAAGAAAGAATTCAAACCTGGACAGTAAGTACTCTTGTACAACTCACGACTCAAGGTGTTCCCTGGCAAGCTTAAATCTAAGTGGACTGGTCCATATTTGGTAACCAAGGTTTTTCCTTATGGAAGTATTGAATTGCTAGACGAAGCAACGAAGAGTCAATTCACAGCAAATGGTCACAGAGCAAAACTGTACCTAGGAGGACAATGGGACAAGGAAAAAGAGGTTCAGAGCCTACAGCCTTCTTGAAGCAACAATGAAGGATGTCAAGCTAGTGACAATAAAGAAGCGCTTGTTGGGAGGCAACCCAACCTGAGGTAGTTTTCTTTTCATAGCTTTTTCAATAAAAATGTTGAATAATTAGTATGCAATACAAGGAGCTAAGTTTGGTGTTGCACACCAAAATAATTTAAGGAAGAATGAAGGATTCTAAGTTTGGTGTTCCACCAAAATCTCATTTAAAAGCACATTCTCACTTCTTGCACAATGCTAGCTCCAAGCAATCAGACAAATTATTCAACTATTTAACTGATTTCTAGTTTTAATTCCATAACCTTTAGCAAGGACACAAGGTTCCACATATGGTTAACTTGTTGCATCAGAGGCAGTGGCAAGCAATTAAGTTTGGTGTTCCTACACCAAAATTAATCCAAAAGACACACTCAATTTATGCATACTAACCATTCATTTAAGGGCTTGAGAAGAAAGCAAATTTTGAGAATTATGCAGGAAATTAGCCAACAATTGAAGACAATTTGCATTGTGACTCAAAAGGGATACAACAAGAGGAAGAATGAAAAGCTGCAACCCAAAAGGTTGCATCTACACTTAATCCTTATTGTTGTGAAATGTTTTAATTCAGGAATTCTTGTATGTCTTGCTAAAGTGTTCATCTAGTTGCAAGTGAAGTTGTTTGATTAAGTATGCTTATCTGCATAATGCTTGTCATTCATCACTTAGCTTTAAATTTTGTTTTGTTTCCCATATGCTTAAATAAAAGAGAAATGTTTGAATTAGAAAGTAAATGTCCAATGTTGCATAAGTTAGAATGGAAGTTAATGGTGGTATATGTGTTTGATTAAATGCATAACTCATGAAATAATTGTTGCATAATGTCATTTTCATTGAAGTGTGAGCTAGCTTGCTGTCATAAAGGTTTCTATCAGTAAAGAAAAAAAGAATCCCTTGAGAACAAAACAAAACAGAAAGAAAAGGAAGAAGAAAAAGCCAATGTGGCAAGAAAAACAAATAATAAGGCTAGGCACCAATAGCTTGGACCCTAGGACACATGCCTGTGGTGTTCTTGTACTAGGATATGCTTGGATAAGTAAATTCTAAGGGGTATTTCAAAACCTGGCCACTTAGATCAACTGATTTGGGATGGCCAATTAAAAGTCCACAATAAAGAGCAACCTAGCTATAGAACATTTAGTTATCCAAAGAGGTGCTGGGCATCAATGATCCTAGGAGGAAATAGGGAGCCATGTGTCTGTGGTGAAGAAATGTTGAGTAAAAATAAAGCCAAAGGCTGCTGCAACATTTGACACCAAGCCTTCAAAGAATAATAAGCTTGTTAAGCAAAATAAGAAAAGAAAAGTTAGCAAGGGAGCAAGTAAAAAGTAAACCTTATAATAGCAAGCTTAGTAAGCCTTTGAGGAAAAGTGTATATTATGTAACAGCAAACAATAACTGAGTTATCATTGTCTGCATAAAAACTCCATGAACCAAGTTCTACTAATTGCCTAATAAGGATATGTATGCTTTTCTTTTTCATTTCATTTTCTCTTAATTTTGATGCTTGCTTGGGGACAAGCAAGATTTAAGTTTGGTGTTGTGATGACAAGTCATCATATGCCCATTTTTCAAGCTAATTTCACTTGTTTCACTAGTTTTTTTGCACTTTCTTGTACTATAAGTAAGCAATTTAGAGTGGAATTGCATGTTTGATTTGAATCAAACAACCACCATTTAATTGATGCTAAATCATGAGGTTTAAGCTAAATTTAATTGAATTTTAATTGATTTATAAACCTTGTGAAGTTAGTGATACATTGATTGGTTGTTTTGATTATTTGTAGGTGAAGAAAAGAAGAAAAGAATGAAGCGTGGCTTAAGAAAGCGTGGCCCAAGGAAGAAAAGAGTGTGGCGCATGGAAGGAAGGAAGCCACACTGCTCTCCACAAGAGCACACTGCCCTCCAAGGGAGCACAACAATGAACCAAGCATTCAAGACTTTACTGCCCTGCCTCCTTGAGGGCGGAGCATAATTCTAGGCCAAGAAATAAGGGAAGGAAAAATTCTGCCCTGCCCTCCTCAAGAGCAATTTCAGGCTCCTCATGGAAAAATTCAAGGAAATTGTTCTCCAAGTGCCACCCATGGGTTTCGAACCAAGCTCAAGAGGGAAGGAAGTAGCGTTCAAATGAAAGGAAAACAAGCCAAAATTAGCTTGTTTTCAACCTCCAAGGATCGAACACAAGACCTTGAGGAAGCAAGAAACTAGGCACTACTTTGGTGCCAAGAAAACCAAGAAAAAAGGGGCAACAAAAGCCATCCAGCAAGTTTCGAACTTGGGACCTCACCCAAGAACATGGAAAGCTTGCGCTGCCTACAAGGAGGGTAGAGCAGCATTCCTTGGTGCATGGCGCACAATTTGGCACGGCCAGCACGCACAATTGACGCGCAACAAGGGAGCTTGGGCGCGCATCCTTGGCGCATCACAGCACGGGCAGGGAAGCAAGGCACGCACCATGACACGACTGCCCTGCTCTCCACAAGGGCAGGGCAGCATCCTGATGCCTCTCCCATACTTGGCACGCTAATTGGATCCACATGCAAGGCTTCCCTGCTCTGCCCTCCACAAGAGCAGAGCAGCCTCCTGGGAGCAATATGGGCTAAAACTCATCTAAAAATCCAATTGAATTCAATTCTTCACCCATCTTTCAAGCCCACTCAAAATTCTTAGATCCAAAATAGAAAGTGTATAAATAGGTGTTAGTTAGGATTAGAGGAAAAACTTACTTTCAATTTAATTTTCATCCTTAGTCAACTTGAGATCTCACTTTCCATTTTTCTATTTTCTGCAATAGCTTGAGAATTAGAGGAGAGAATTCACTTCTTCTTCCTCTGATCTTTTTGTTTTCTTTACTGGGTTTTGTTTGAGTCTTGAGTGTGAAGAATTGAGGAACTTCTGTCTCAATCTCCATTTAAGATCTCTTTAATTTTCCTTCTGCATAATTGAGTTAAAGTTCATTTCCTTTACTGCTTCAATCTTCAATTTCTCTTTACTTGCTTTGTGAACTGGGATCTAGGAAGGCATTGAGATTTAGACTTGGCTATCTAGTCTCTTGAGTCCTGAGATCTGTATTTTTCAATTTTAATTTCCTTGTTGAATGCTTCACCAAGCTTATTTACATTTCTGTTTGAGATTTAGTTTAATTGAATCCATCTTCTCCTCTTCTGTTTGTTTAATTTTACTGTTCTTTGTTTAATTTCTGCAATCCCACATCCTTGACCCATTTACAATTCAAGCAATTTAGATTTCTTGCACTTTAAGTTTCTGTAATTTACATTTCTTGCAATTTAAGATTCAACTCTTTTTCCTTTTGTTCCTTTTAATTTCCTGCAATTCACCCACTCCCCTTTACAATTCCTGCAATTTAGTTTCATTCAATTACAAATCACTCAAATCAACTCTTGTTTGCTTGACTAAATCAACCACTAAGCTAAAATTGCTCAATCCTTCAATCCCTGTGGGATCGACCTCACTCCCATGAGTTTTATTACTTGATGCGACCCGGTACACTTGCCGGTGAGTTTTGTGTCGGACCATTTTTCGCACATCAGAACTCGTGACCGGATAAATGTCGGGAATGCAGGTGCTAACCAACACATGAGCTCATTACCTGCGTTAGGGCTAGACATGCATCATACTTGGTTGCGCATTTCCATTGTTATGATTATGGTATGAATGAATGTTTTCCTTGTTTGTATTCTATTCTCTGTGTTTGTGTTGTATTTTCTTGTATTCTTCTGTTTGTGTTCTGTTTTCTATTTTCTCTATTTCATCTATTTATCTTCATCTTTTATTTACTGCTTTTTGTATTTTGCTATTCATTTGCAAAACAACATATAATTAATGAACTTAACTAATAACCCCGACCCTACTAAGAACTCTCCCGTTCTTACCCCTTCTCTCCCTTCCGCCCCTTCAGATGGAGACGGGCGTGATATTCTATGAGTTTGAGGACCCCTATGTCTACGAGGATCCGGTACATCACAGTTACTTCATCATGGGATTAGAGCCTCGTATTAGACGATATGCATTACCTAATCGAGCTTTTCAACATCCTCTGTCTAGCTCGCATTTTGACCCCGATGCTCCTTACGACTTTCCCTTATCCTGGTTACATCCTGACGCACCTGTACATCCTTTTCCTGATGATCCTAAGCACCCTATACCAGCTCAACCTTTGAATGAGGTGGAACCTGAGCCTATCATTCCTGATGAGCCCGAGTTAGTTGGTGACTACGTACCTATGATACCACCAGAGTGGGACTTTCTCCCTTGAGCCGATCCCGGACTTTCCACAGCCTGATGAGCCGGCACTACCGGACGGTGGGGTAGCTCCTATATACGCGAACAAACCTATGCTCGCGAATGGTTTTGTACAGAGTGACAGTAGTGTTTCTGGTGGATCTGAGGGTATAGCAGTAGCTGCGGACGATGATGAGGAGGAGGATCCTGAGATAGAGATAAAGCAGGATGAGGAGATGGACGAGCCTCACGGCGATTCTCCGAACGGCCACGTGTAGATATAGTTTGACAGCAGAAGGGGCATTCTTTTGATGACACTCTAATCTGACATTATCTGTTAGTTAGTCTCTCACTTGTGTTAGTACACCTGAGAGCTAGGAGCTATATAGTGGTTAGGCTAGCCTGGGTGCTAGTTTAGCGGCTTTTTGTATGGGTCAGGCCCTGGGAGTGTCATGTATATATTAGCTACGTAGGATGACGAGGATGTAAACTGACTTGATCTTGTGTAAACGCAACATGTTTTGTTATAGTGTACATGATGTATATTATCTGTCATATTTCTATATTTTCCTATGCTTCCTTTTATTGCCCTCAATGTATGCTTGTTTATTTTATCTCTTCACCGCAACGAATAAAAAAAATTACTCATAAAAATTGGCATCGTTCTAACAAGGAACATGCTCATATATTAAATCATAGTTAATAATTTGGAAGGATAAGCTAGTAACACTTAGCTTCTTGTATGACCATGGCATACTGGAGTTGAGTCGTTACATACTTCAAGAGAATGCTTGAGTACATATCTTAAGATAGCTATATGATCATCATGCTTAAAGTTCATCTTGGGGTGCTTTCAAGCACACCAAACATAGAAATTGACCATATGCTTCATGAGATGCTTAATGCAGGTATCAAATCTGTTCATGAAAGCCTGAATTCATGCTAGGAAACCATTGATTATTGACATTAAAGTAGTAAAAGCAAGAATTCTAAAACATGGCCTGCCTCCCATAAAGTGCTCTTTTATTGTCACTAGCTTGACATTGGTTCTCTGTTAAGGTGGTTGATGGTCATAGTGTTTCAGCTTGTCCCCTCTCACTATGAGCCTTCTTCCTGTATTTTGATGAATAATCTCTATGTGCTCCAATGAGAGTATTCTACTAATAGTATAATAATCATCAGACTGTAGAGGTGTCAATTGTTGGTAGATCAGCTTCACTTTGTCTCCCTCTGAGAACCCTTCAGTTGGAATTTTCTTGTTTCTCCACCCTCTTGGAAACTTTTTCTTGCTTTTCCTCCCTTTCTTTGATGACTCTTCTTTCTTGGCAGCAAGCTTTATGTCAAGGGCCTTCTTCTTAGTGATCAAACTTGTAGCTTCTTTTTGCAATCCTTCCTCAGCTTTCTTATCCTCATGATCCTTTTGTTTTTCTTCAATGTCTTTCTTCCGAAACAAGGGTGAGTTGATGAATGATTCCTTGGGCTTTTCCTTCCAGTTTAAGTCTTCCTCCTCAATTCTCATGCAACCTTTCTTTTCAGCAGGATGTTGCATTTCCTTAAAGACATTTAGAATTATTTGCTCATCATGTGCCCTCAAGGTCATTTCTCCTTTCTCCACATCAATGATGGCTCTTGCTGTGACTAGGAAAGGTCTTCCTAATATGATAGAATCACTTCCTTCTTCATCTAGATCTAGAATCACAAAATCTGCTGGGAATATGAACTTTTTCACTTTGACTAGGAGATTCTCTACCACTCATTGGGGATTACTAGTGACCTATCAGCAAGTTGCAATGACATCCTTGTAGGCTTCACTTCTTCTATAGATAGCAAGGTTCTGAAAACTGGACCGGTCATCAAACCGCTTTAGTCACTGGTTCACTGGTTTACTGGTCTAACCGGTCCAACCAGTGGTTCAACCAGAAAAACCGTTTTAGAATAAAATAATAAATAAATTATAAATAAACATCCGAAAATATCTTTCAAATTTAAAACACTACACAAAAAATTATCAACCAAATTCATATGATCTTATCCAAATACAAACTCAAAGGTTAAATAGTAAAAAAAAATATCTAAATATTAAATTTTGACTTTGAGGGTTAACAGGATCACTTAATACCTCAGATTCTAATTTAGAAATGTCAGGAGACAAAGGATTATCAATTTCAACTGAATGTTGAGCTAGTTCAGTTAGAAAATGTTGATCATTCTGTGGTATTATGCTAACTGAACATGAACCTAAACCTTGCAAGATGACCTTTTCGGTTTAATCTTAGGCAACGTTGTGTTCATTTGTTGTAAGAGAGCTCTCTTAGCAACGGATTCTTCTTGCTGAGCAAGCCATAAACGAGATCTAGTGTTGTTTCCAAGTTGAGGTATCAATATAACAAGTAATCATTGAATAAGAAAGCATAACATATCACCAACTACCTATACACTTTGACTCTCCTTCCACTACCATCATCATCATTCATCAGTTTATTTATATATGGCATTGATAGGTAGCTACCCTACTCATTCAGCAACAACCAGCATTTGATTTGATTTTCATATGATCTTTATCAAAATACAAGAAGAAACCTGATATAAGACACACGCCACTAAAAGTGATAGAATGCATATAAAAACGAAGTTGCAAGTTTAATATACTGCTTTTGAGGCTTACACGATAGGCTTTCAGCATCATCATCAACCTCTGCAGTAGCAGGCTTTTGATCTTTCCTCTTAAGTACCACTTTTCCATAATTTTTAAACAATTCATCATACATCTCATCTATATCTTCACCTATATCCGGAAAAATTTGTCTTTCATGTTACCTCCATCATTATTCATTCATTTGCAAGGCAAAAAAATTTACAAATTCTCCAGATTTAGACATAGAACAAAATCTAAAAAGTGAATGAGAGAAGGATTTTCTTAAGAAATTAAAGTGGCCATTAAATTAGTGTTGATTTAACTAAAGTTACAACCCCCTCATATTTCAGAGTCATCAGCAACTAGTAATTACAAAACAGAGCCATCAGTAAATTTGAACAAAAATTTCAAAGCCATCAGCAACTAACAATTACCAAATAGAGCCATAAAACAGCAGCATAACAAAATCACTAATCACAAATCACTTATCACAAATTCCAAATTCAAAACACTTAGTGCCATAACAAAATAGTAGCTTAATAAGTCACTAGTCAGTAATCACAAATTCCAAACTCAAATCAACAGCATTACAAAAGACCCAAGAAATCGCAAATCACAAATTCAACCTCAAATCCTTGAAACAGAGTAACATACTCAACTTTTCACTAACCTCAAATCAGTAAATCACAGTTTCACTAACCTTCCACTGACAGCAGGAAGACGACGGCGGGACGACAGCGACACCACGGCGCACCAGCTGAAGGCCTCGAGCAGCGATTTCACCTGTGAATGGAAGACGTGCCGAGCTAGAAAGGGGAGACGCCGTGGAGAAGGAGAAGGAAGAAGCCGTGGAGACGTCGACACAGACGAACGGCGGTGGTGGTTCCGTCCAAGAAGCTGGATTTTTGGGTTGGGAAGGAGCTAGGGCTTGCTCTTGCGACGTGTTCTGCGTTGTCTTTCAAAGGAGGGTGGGTTTTGGTTGGGTGAGGGGAGTAACTCATGTGGGGTGGGTGGGTTTTCTTTTTTTCTTCCCCTAACAAAATCAAAATGATGGCGTTTTATACGAACCGTTCGGTTTCTGGTCCGGTCCAACCGACCGGTTATCGGCCGGTTCAGCAGTTTTCTAACAGTTTTGTCATCAGCGAATTTAGTAAGAGGACCGGACTGTTTTCTATGTCGGTTCTCGATTGAACCGATTCAACCGGCCAATTCGATCCGATTTTTTGAACATTGCTAATAAGGGGGAAAATATAGAATGAGCGTGAGGTAATAATTCCATTTTAATTCGAACCAATCTATATGTGCCCATTTTTAATAAGATTCTGACTAAAAACATACAAGTGCGGTAATGTGCCTCTCCATGGGTGTCCAGTAACCATGTGTGTAATGGTATAATAGGCAATTTTACCGCAAAAGTAAAAAGAAATTCCATATAAAATATTATTTTAAGCACCTCAAGATAAGATTGATTAGTTAATGTTTCAAAATTTAATGTCGATTCATTAGAAGTATATAAACCAATACCAAGAATTCCCATTAATAATAAAATAGATTTTTTCGCAGTGTATAAAAAACCTTTGTAGTTGAATACAAACTTTTCTTTTACCACATGGATAAAAGTATATAAACTGGAATTAATTTCAATTCCAACATCATAAAAAAAAGTAAAACATCTTGACAAGAAAAAGGTCCTATTTGACCACTGTACATTGCTAGCATCAGAAAATGGAATAATCGAAATTTTTGAATAATCGGTTGAGTTGCTAAAGTAGCTATAATAGTAATAAATCCTGTCAATAAAATAGATCTTATAAAGAGTCTATTTATTCCGAATTTCCAGTAAAAATAAAAAAATTAATCTGTTTATAATTTTCTGTCAGTTGGATTAATAGATCATCTAATTAAAAATATAACAAAATGTATAGAACCTGGCTATTGGTAAAAGTATAACTATTGTATACCACTTATTTACCTTATTTTCTTGATAAGGAAATAAGAATATTAAAGAACCCGGCTATTGGTAAAAGTATAACTATTGTTAATCAAGAAAAATAATTCGTGATAAAAATAAGATACACTTGGACTAGAAAAAATTAGTGTTTAAAATAAAAAGATAATAGAAATATCAAATAAAATTAAAATAAAAACAATTTATGAACAATTATTTCAGAGATTCATAAACTGTAAACATTACTCAATTTTCCCTCTACTTTGTCATTTTGGGATTGTTGTACCATCTCTTTCTTTAACCTAGTGGAAGAACGAATTCCATCTCTCCTTTCAGCTCCAGATTAATTTTTTGAGGGAAAAAAAGAATTAGTTTTATTTTTGTTTGTACGTGTAGTAGAAACTGAAAATAATAAAATTTGGAATACGTGTTAAGATTTTGGGAGGAGAATTGCTAAGTTATGAGTCTTTTTATATAATAAATCATAAATTATTAAACTTCAAGACAGAGAAAATATCAATTTTATATTCTTTTAAAATTTTTTATATTTGTAAAATACTCTTTTTATTTTGGTCTTTGTAACTTCATTTTCGATTCCGGTGCTAGAAATTTTATAAATTTTGATTTTGGTTCCTGAAATTTTTTTATGCGGTTGAATATTGAATTGGTGGATCAAATATTTAAATAGTAAGACAAAAAAAAAAGGATAAAAATTTAAAGAATTAAGAGTATTATATAATTTTGTCTGAATGGGACGTTCTTCGTCATACGTTTGCTTCTGAGTATCCATTCAACTTACCGAAAAAGTGATTGCCCTCTCTCTGGCCGTCTCCCTAACAAGTCACCAACACGAAAAACACACAGCTTGGCGCTCGCACACAACAAAACCCTATTTCCCCTTTCTTCTTCACACATTTGACATACCACATACACCTCTCTCTCTGTTTCATTCCAACCCATTCGCTATCTTGTTTCCTCCTAGTGCACAACTAAATTCCCAACGTATTCAAACGTCATCGTTTCACTTCCACGATCAAATCACTGCCTAGGGCTAGTTCCGTCCTCGTCTCGCTCCCTCTCTTATATCGCTCTCTAAATGGCTTTGTAACCCTAATTTGCAGGAAGCATTTCCCTATCTGCATCAATCACATGCGTGCGTAATTGCTCTAGGGTTTTTCTGTGTTGCGCACTGAATTCATCTTTTCCCCCTACGGGTTCCTATTTTATTCTTTGTCTGCTTCCACTCTTCTATTCTGGGTGCTGTTTTGTTCCATTCCTAGAGGTCTGCCATTTTTGCCAATAGTTGTTTTTCTTTTTTTTTTCCTTAAATCTATTTTCTCACCCTCTTCCTGATGGAGAGGTGAGAGTTCTCTTTGATTACTTTATAGTTCTTTTATTCATCTTTGGTCCAAAGATGATACTGGAGTGTCTGAGAGGAAGTTCTTCCTTCCCAAACACTGACTTGTGTTTCAAGTCATGGGGGTTGTTGTCTGCTTGATTGGGTGAAAGAAGAGAAACTGGTATCTATTTGTGGTTATATTTTTGAAGGACACTTAAGTTTATCTGGTTTCAGCTTTTGAGAGAAGTTACATCCTTGATTTTTTTTTTATCAATATTAAAAGTAATAGGTTTGTTAGTTGGGAAGGGTGGAGTTATTACTTTTTGGGGTTGTAACTTGGCTGAAGATAAGTTCTGGTGTTAATCAGCTGCCGCAAGATACTGTCATGTGGAAGTGCTGCGATTGTTGGTTGGTATATTTTGTGCGTAGGCACTTTATCACTGAGTCGCATTGAGAAGGAACACTAGCGGTTCAGCGTAGATTAAGTAGTTTTTGGCATACAAGTATACAATTGCACTGATCAAGGTAGAGTTGTTGAAGAGGTTCACCTGCTTTTCTTGTTAATTCTGATCATGGTCAGTGTTAGTTATGGAAAGAAGTGAACCTGCATTAGTTCCAGAATGGTTGAGAGGTGCTGGAAATGTTGCTGGGGCTGGCAATTCAGCCCAACAGTTTGCATCCCCATCTAATCATGCAGGTTGTTTGAATGTCCTTTGTATTATTTTCTGTTTCTCACCTTTTTCAAGTATGTTAATGTGTTAATTTATCTAATAGTAGGAAAAAAGGTTTAGTTGTTAGTATCAATTTTATTATTTTGCATTTATCTTGATAGAATCTTATCTGGTTGTCTCTTATCTAACAAGTCGGGAATAACAATAACTATCCTAGTATTATTGTGTAGATACTCCGACTCTAGCCGATAGATCAAGGAACAGATCTTCTAAGACAAATGGTGATTTTGATAGCACACGTTCTATATCTTTTGAACGGACTGCCTCATCAAATTCTCGTAGGAGTTCCATCAATGGTTCTGCTAAGCATGCCTACAGTAGTTTCAATAGAAGTCATCGTGACAAGGACCGTGATAGAGAGAAAGATAGATCCAATTTTAGTGACCAGTGGGATCGTGGTAGTTCTGAAAGGATAGAGAGGGAGACATTGCAACGTTCTCATTCAATGCTTTCCAGGAAACAGAGTGAGACTTTAATTCGCAGAGTTGTTGTAAATACAAAATCTGGTGGCAGTAGCAATCAGAACAATGGGAATGGCATACTTTCTGGTGGTAGTATTAGTAGTGTTCAGAAAGCTTTCTTTGACAAGGATTTTCCATCACTTGGGGCTGAGGAGAAGCAGGGTATAGCTGAAATAGGAAGAGTTCCATCTCCTGGTTTGGGTTCTGCTGCTAGTCAAAGCCTACCGGTTGGTAATTCAGCTTTGATACGTGGGGAAGGATGGACATCTGCACTAGCAGAGGTACCTACCATAATTGGAAGCAGTAGTCCAGGATTTGTAATGGTGCAACAAAATGCAACTGCAGCTTCTGGGTCTGTAGCTTCAAGCACAACAGCTGGTCTTAATATGGCTGAAGCATTGGCCCAGACTCCGTCCCAAGCTCGTTCTGCACCTCAGGTAGTTGAGCTAGTTGGCTGCAAGCCTCTTCCTTCTTATTCTTTTAATCAAAATAGTTTTATATGTTTATGTCATCAGTTACTAAGGGTTTAATCAATTTAGGTGTTGGTCAAAATCCAAAGGCTTGAGGAACTGGCTATTAAGCAGTCAAGGCAATTGATTCCAGTAACACCATCAATGCCTAAAGCTTTGGTAAGAGAATTGACTTGTGAAAGTAAACAAATGATATAACGAATTGATATTGGTAATGATTCAAAATATTACAGCAAAGGTAAATTATTATTATTATTATTATGAATGAAGAGTATTTTTAATTGCTGTTTAATTATCACAATATGGTTAACGGTATTATTGTAAAAAATAAATCGGTGTTCAATGTAAAAAACAATTATGCTACTTCAATATTAGACAGTCACAAACAATTAAGCCCACTAGGTGATGTTGGCTATACGGATCCAACTAAGCCAAAGTGCCCTATCATAAATCTTCTTATTGTTTAAACAATTTATATATAGAAATGGTCACATAGATTGAAACTTCCAATTCTTCAAAATTTGAGAGATATATTGAACTAGATATTGGTTAAAATTCATTATTCTTTTTTTTTTTTTTTTAAATTTTGCAAGGAAACTTGATTTCTTACAGGAAGGCTATCTTGTTATGCTACTTATTGTTTAGTTGATTTTCTATATTGAATATGATCTGTTGTTGTGCTGCTTATGTTGTTGTCCTTCCATAATTCCTACAGTTCATCGTTATTCTATGGTAAACCGTAGTTTTTGATTGCGGATGGCGGCTCATGGTAGTGAGCCAAAAATCTGCCATAAAATTATAGCGGATGGCATTGCGGAAAATGGCGGATTACCTAAAAAATACATATACATATATATATACAAAAAAACATGCAGAAAAATTGCAAATATAATAAACTATAAAATCTATCTATATAAGCAACTTTCTACTCATAAAGCATCTAATTAATGTAGCAAATATAGTAGAAAATTTAGCAAATAAACATAACGTCAAGGTCATAAAACAGAAGACATAAAACATAAAAACTATAACTTCATCCAAATTAACACGATTATTATCGTGTCCCTCTGCCCCGTCATCATACTCCGATTTAGTATCAGGGGTAGGAGCATTAGAATCAAGGGCTTGTCTAGAAGTGGACATAGTGAACTGAATTGAAAAAAAATTGGAAGAAGAGAGGTTTAACACTGATTATTGATAACGTCTATAAAGAAGGGGCAGCAGGGAAGAGAGAAAAGAAAAAGATAGGATCAGAGAAGTTGAAACAAGATGTACGAACCAGAGAGGAAACCGTGGTTAGCAGGGGAAGCAAGGAGTGGCTGTGGTGCGGCGGTGGCGAAGAGCGGCAGTGACGAGTGGCGGCTATGGGTGGCGCAGAGAGCAGCGTCGGAGAGAACAGAGACGGCGAGAAGTTTTTGTGAAGATGAGGCAGAGGAGGGAGTTTTTGAATAAGAGGCTGATTATTAGGGTTGGTGGGATCACTTAGGTTTCTTAATTTACCCGAAACACCCTCAGATTTTTTTGAAAAGTCCGAAAAACCCGCAATTTCCGAAGTTTTACATTGCATTCCACCTTGGCGCCACGGCAATTGCCGTGAAAACCATGTTGTGGCGACCACTATATGGCGGCAAGGTCAAAACCCGCCACACCATAACGTTGGCGCCGCCATAACCGCAATTTCAAAACACTGGTAAACAACTGAGTTGAGGGCCAGACTTAGGCATAACTTCTAGAAAATTTGCCTTGCTAATTGTTTTAAGTAGCCTAGAATTCTATAGGTGGTTGAAGGGGAAGTATTCTGCAGTAATAGATTTAGAAGACATCATTATTCATGAATTGAGTAGGTCGTGCACTATTCTTTTTTGCATAGACTTCTGTTTGTGTCATATAGTGATCCCTGCATATGTTAGATTTAGAAAGATGTATTTAATTGTTTCTCTAACTGTTTTTTGTATCATTTAACGGCAGTCGAAATGTAGTAATAATTTGGCATTTCAAACAATTTTTTGGAAGAATTTTCTTGTTTCTACCCTTTCAACCAAATAATGCAATTATCAGTCACATCACTCTCTGTACTGTATGTTTGCATGTGAAATAGAGGGTAGAAGAAACAGAAGTTTGAGAGACTTGTTGGTACATTTGGTTCTCAATCTGGTGGACCTGATTGGATATAACTACAGAACAAATGAATCACTTTTCCATTTATTTACATTCTTATTTTGATAAGTACTTTCTAGTGTTCATTTTTGGATTCGCATAAAATCTATACGCGAAATGATCCTATATGCTCAGAATTGGTTAAGAAGGTCTTCTATTATGCTTTAATTGCTTTCATATGAAAGCAATTTAAAAGTGGTGGCAAGAGTGGTATTTATGGAACCTACCGTAAAAGGCAGATGTATTCTCTATATAGAGAGGCGTGTGTGTTGTCTCATTTTTTAAAATCTCTTTGTGAAACTAAGTTTCAGTCTTCAGTATTCACCATAATTTTGAAGTGATATTTGGAATTATTCTTCTCCCTTTGAAGTAATCAACCATACCTAGCAGTAGCATTATCAGATGACTTTCTTTTACAGATATATTGAATCCAAGTTGTGCCCTTATGTGCTGGGCCTCAGTTTGCAAATACTCGTATAACATATGTTGGGAGGTAGACCTGAAAATGGTGTCATACCAACTGTTTATTCTCGATTTTGCCTCTTCTAGTGCACAATGCTGGTGCTGTTACAGCATGTGTATTCCTGAATAGGCCAATTTATGACCAAAAGGCTGAAACTACTTATCCCGGCAATAATCCAATCATCATTACTGTTGGGAACCTTGAGATTTGAGGATAGGTTTACTTGGAATTATAGTTATCAAAGTGAATTATTGAGTTGTTTGATTAATTTCTGAATCGTTTTTTGTAAATTGTGTATCGTACGACAAAGGAATGTATTAATTAGAAGTCTGGATTACAAAATGAGGTAAATCTGGAACACAAGGAAAATGTTTAAAAAATTATGCAGACCATTATTTTGCAAGCTTATATTTCGAAGCACTCGGTAAAAGATTATGCATACTTTTCTCTTTTGAATCCTTGGTGATTCCATTTTGTTTCTGTCAGGTTCCTAATTCCTCTGAGAAATCAAAGCCAAAAGCAGCAGTCAGAAGTACTGAGATGAGTGTTTCTGCAAAGAGTTTGCCCCAGCAGCCCTCTGGGTTGCACAGTACTAGTCAGTCTGTTCGAAATGTAAATACCAAAGTTGAAGCTCCGAAGACATGTGGAAAATTTACTGATCTTAAATCCGTGGTGTGGGAGAATGGTGTTTCTCCTACCTTCTCCAAGGAGGTTTCAAATTTGACAAATTCTTCCATCGGCAAATCAGGAAGTCAACATGCTGTTGCTTCAGCGGTTGCTTCTACCCCTTCGAAGAACACCAATTACATGAAATCTCCCACAGTGCAAAAGCCATCTTTGGATCTGAAAATAGGTTCCACAGTGGAGAAGAGACATTCTCATTCACATTCGCAGAGTCGAAACGATTTCTTCAATCTCATTAAAAAGAAAACACTGATGAACTCCTCTACAGTTGTTCCAGATTCTATCCCGGTGGTTTCATCTCCTATATCAGAGAAATCTGGTGAATTAAATGGAGTAGTAGTTAAACCTTCTGTATATCCTCAATCCACTGGAAATGGTCCTCAAGTGACAAGCAATGGCAATGCTCATGCCTATGAAGAGTCACAGAGACTTTCTGATAGTGAAGAAAAAGATTCTATTCCCAGTGCGACAATATCTCCTGATGAGGAAGAGGCTGCATTCCTTCGTTCTCTTGGCTGGGAGGAGAATTCAGATGAGGATGAAGGGCTTACGGAGGAGGAGATCAATGCCTTCTATCAGGAGGTGGTAAATTCTTATCATGATTTATCTTTTATTTATGAGATTATAATTGATCAAAGCAATCCGTTTTGTTCACATACCTTCTGAAGTTAAAATCCCCTTATTTGTTGTAAGAAACGGGTCCCAAAATTACCATTTTGTCATTAAGGCTTAGCTTTTTGCATAATAATACATGCTTCACTTAACCCTTTTCGTATTAGTAATAAATTGAAACTTGCTTTCACTTGACTGAGTATGATTTATGGAGTTTCCAATTATGGTCTAATAGTCAATTGTGTTGCAATGATCAAATTGTTTACTTATTCATGATCGTCTCCTTTTGTTTCCAGTGCAAGAAGTTGGGCCCCACAACATTCAAGCTCTGCCAAGGGATGCAACCAAACCTGTCCAAGTTGTTTGAATCCTATGCATCCAACTTGCATGGAGCTTCTGCTGAGTTGAGCTCCTCTAATTCTGGATCGGAAGCTTGAAGTAATGTTTTTCTTCCTTTTGATCATAGTTAGATCCAAGTTTCGATTTTTTATTGGCAGATGGCTAGTTTCATTCTATCCATTTGTTCTGAAAGAAGGCTGGTGATTTGGTAGTGGAAGAACAGGGAGGGTGGGTTTTGATTGGAACCCTGCATTTTTTTTTTTTTGGGGTGGGGGGTGGTTTAGAAGTTATAGCTTATAAGGTTGGTAGAGTAGGTTTTTTTTTTTAATCTGCAGCGGAAGGTGCTGACCTGCACGGCAATTGCATCTTTTTGGGTATGATCCAATTTCTTTTTTTTTTCTTTTTTTCTTTTTTTCAAGAGGGTTTGTTTACACATGATGAAGTTTATGATGTCTTTTTTTGGTTAGTTTTACCAAAAGAAAAAATAGGAGATTTAAAGTATCTTGAATTTTTGAATGTTGATATGTTATGATTATTCCTAGCAATCAATAATCCCATCAATGGAAATTGAGATACATTATTGCAATTCCCTCCAATCATATTTTCGAATATGAAAAAGAATAGGAAAACAATGATATGATTGTAAACAATGTGAAAAAAAAGGTAAATTAAAAATTAAAAATCAAATTTTTAATTAATCATTTAATTTTAGATTTTGAAATTTGAAAAATTAAGATTAACAATTAAGCATTCATATTATGTACGTTCGGTCCACGTCTTTGCATATGGCTTTGCGAGTTACGTCTTTGCATATGGCTTTGCGAGTTACGGTGTTTATAGGCTTTATCATGCAAGCGTGCTCAGAGCACTTTGCTGATTCTCTTGCCATCGTTATGCGTGCTGTCATCAAGGGAGTTCTCATATGGTAATATTGTGGAGATGCAAATTTTCGACAAGGTATTTATTGGAGGTTTCATTTTACATACAAAAGAACGGTGGTTGTTACAAATCTAGTGGGAGACTGGTGGGGCAACAATAGGGCTGATGGAGTTTCTAAGAGACAACAGCGGCGGATGGTTAAAAATTTGAAAAGGTAAGGTAAAAGAATTTTTTGTTATTTAATTGGGGTGTGTTTTTTTTTTGTTACTTAATTGGGGTGTGTTTTTTTTATATCTTTGGTGAGCCAAAAAATCAGTCCGTTGTTCACAGTATTTAAATTTTCTATTGTCTACCTAGTGAATCTATTATCATTTTTTCACAATCATAAAGCAATCATCACAACATCACTGTTTATCTTGTAAGGCTAAGTACAACTTTTTTCACAAACGTATCTTCAAGTTTTTTAATCTTAGTTTTACCTTAGGTACTCCTATACCTTCTCTTATGCCTTACCTTAGGGTCTTTATTAAAGAGAATTAAAAAATTTTAGGCATAAAATTGTCTTCCTAAGACTTTTAGAAAAAACTGCCTTTTTATAATATTTTATTATTAAAATAACAATATTTTACTCAAAACTTTCAAAAATCGCATTTTGATCCCCTAAACTTTTCGAAAATTATATTTTAACTCCTTTAACTTTTGATATTTATACTTTCGTTCCTCAACTTTTCAATAATTAACTTTTAACTCTAAGCTTTTTAATAATTAAAATTTGACCCAATCAACCAAAAACCAAAGGTTTTCTTATTCTCCAAGGACCAAAAACGTTTTTCCAAAACTTCATCAAATTTTCACTTGATTTGTAGCTAGTTTTTTAGTCTTTTCGGTAACCAATTTTTACCCAATTTTTACCAAACCAAAGAGCAATGTTTTCAGCCAACCAAACCTACCAAAATCACTTGAAGTCACAGATTTTTAGGCTGGAAACCCACAGTTTCAGCAGCAATAACAACAACCCTCAATAGCTTGACTTTCAAGCATTAAAACAACAAGATTTCATGATTAAATCATCGTATAAACACTTAAAATCAAGCTTCAAACAACCAAATCTGATTTCACACCTCAAGAACACAATCAATCATTGATTAATTTACCAAACCTTACCTCTTTTTCAGCTGCCAAGAACTGAACCAAGAACAAGCTTCCAAAAGCACTTTTGCGCCTAATTTATCATCAAAAACAACTTTAGAACCATATGAACCATGGAGGCTGAAGCTTCATGGTGATGAAAAGAAGGATTTTCTCACCTCAAGGCTACTGGAAATCACGTTCTCTTGGAGCTTAAGGTGAGTGAACAAGAGATCCTAAGAGAAAACATGAAGAAAACATGGTTATCATAGTTCTCCACCATGGCTGAAAATTTTAAGGAGGGAGGAGAAGCCATCATACCTTGATTTAATCCATAAAAGTTGGCATATAAATGAAAAGGAGGAAGAGGTGAACACTTTGATTAGTTTAGATTTTTTATAGGAGTTTTAGTTTGAGAAATAACGGAGGATGAAGCTCAAGTATTCATGGAAGTTCTCATGGTTTCTCTCATGGAGTTCTAACTTATTTAGGAAGGCAAAATGATAGTAATGATGAAGCTTAAGGGCCGTGGGGTTAGGATAAGGATTATCCTAAAATTTGGTTTAAAAATATCTTAAAAAAGGATAATTGTGAAAGCTAGATGTATTAGAACTTAAGTAATTACACTACTAATGGATAAACATAAGTTACTTAGTGTAAATGACACTAGTAACTGAATAACCATAAGAATGAAAGATCTGTGATGACACATTAGCAAAGCTAAGCGTATCTAAGAATGCCGGTATTATCCATTATCGGTAGATTTCTATCTCAGTTATTATATTATTAAACATAAATCAATATTAATCACAATAGAAGAAATAATATAATATTCTGGATAAAATAATAATATATGAATATTATATTAATATAATTTTCTCTCGAATTTCGGGACCAGCTCGTCAAATTGAAACTAACAACAGAAATCAGAATTTTGAAATTCGAACCTGAAGTGGCTCAAAAACGTAACTTTTCGCGACGTGCCTACTTAGATATGGAGAAGTGTTTGGTGCAGTCAAGCTGCTGACTCAGCAGCTTGATTACACATCACCTGTGCAGCAGAGGTGCTTATGTGCACTAAAATTCCTAAATATTCCATAAAAATTCCATTTGATCCTGAAAAGCATCATTTCTTCGGGGCTAGGCCGTTACATTCTACCCTCCTAAAAGAAAATTTTGTCCATAAAATTTCAGTTACTTGAGAAGAGAAAAGGATAGTCTGTCCTCATCTTATCTTTTAGTTCCCATGTGTACTCTACAGTTCCAGTTTGTCCCCATACTATCTTAACCAATGATACTTGTTGCCTCTTAGTTGTTTGTCACTTCATTCCACAATCCTGGCTGGTAAAGCTTGACATGTCAAGTTGGCTCGCAGTTGTACTGTCTCTGATTGTAAAATATGACTTTCGTCGGGATTGTGTTTCTTGAGTTGTGAAACATGAAAAACATCGTGAAGGTTTGACAAATACGGAGGGAGGGCTATTGGTATGCTAATGGACCGACTCTTTTAATAATTTAAAATTGACCTAAGTATCGTGGACTCAATTTCTTAGTTCTAAGGGCTCTACCTATCCCAGTTGTAGATATCACTCTTAATAAAATATGGTCGGCCCCGCTAAACTTTAAGGGCCTACGCCTAATATCTGCATTGCTCTTCTGTCAACTTTGAGAGGTTTGAATCTTCTCTCGAATGTGCTTAATCTGTTCTCTTGTACTAACTCTGCCCCCAAAATCCTACCTTCCTCCTTGTCATACCAGCATAACGGTGACTGACACTTTCTTCTGTAGAGGGCTTAATACGGTGCCATCCCGATACTTTGTTGATAACTGTTGTTGTAAGCGAACTCAATCAATGGCAAATGTTTGTCCCAGTTACCCTGCAGATCCGTCATACAAGATCTCAACATATCTTCTAAGGTACGAATTGTTCGTTCTGTAAGCCCATTAGTCTGTGGGTGATATGCTGTACTCAAATGCAACTTTGTCCCAAAAGCTTTCTGCAGAGCTTCCCAAAATTAGAATTAAACCTCAGATCCCTGTCTAATATAATTGATGAAGGTATCCCATGCAATCGTATTATCTCCTGAATGTACAACTGGGCGATTTTCTCCACGGTATAACTAATTTGAATTGGTAGAAAACGCGCTAATTTTGTTAGCTGATCCACAATTACCCAAATCACGTCATGTCCCGCAGAAGTCCTTGGTAATCCAGTAACAAAATCCATCGTGATCTCTTTGATGTGAGAAAAAATCATCGGTAGAGAATTTCACAAAAATATCACGTTGCAAGTATAGTTCTACACTGACAATTAAACCTCAATCAAGTTTAAATTGTTTGTCACTTAAGCAAACCCAATAAAATTAACCGAAGTATTCAAACCCCGGGTCGTCTCTCAAGGAATTGCAGGGAGTCTGGTTTATTACTGGTTATGAGATTGTAGTTGGGTTTTGAATTTAGTAAGCAAGGAATCTAAATAATAAGAAAATAACTAACAATTAAGAAAAATCCTAGCAAGGGTTGAGAATCGGAATTCCTATCCTCATTGTCAATTATAATGGTAACTGCAAATTTCTCTCACTTAGTTAACCTCTAACGATTGAAGGTAAGTCAAGTGAACAATTCAACTTGAGTTCACAAGTCCTAATTAAAGACTAGAGTTAGTGAAGCTCAAGCCAACTAGCAACGTTCAATCGCCAACCAACAAGAGATTTTGACAATTCAAGAGTCTCCAAATTACTCAATCTAAGCTAAGAATACCAAAATTCTAATTTAAAATCCTCCTAAGCATTTCATCAAACACTTGGAAGGTACAAAATAAAACATAGAAAGTTAATGGGAGAATGTAAAATCTAAGTCTAACAATTCCAAAGGAATAACGATAGCAAAGCAACTGAACAATAACAAACATGAAATATGAATTGCATTAATATGGAGTAAAGGAAACAAAAGGAATTCACAAACTAAATTGGCAACATAAAGGAATCAACAAGAGAAATTGATAAACTAAAGCAATAGAACTAATAAAAGTAGAAGAAACCTAAATTAAACCAAGGTAAAAATCTGAAATTGAGAAGAGATAAACCTAAAATCCCTAAAACCTAGAGAGAGGATCAAAATATAACTAATGTGAATAGTGAAAAGTGAATGATTCATTCCCATTCTGCTCCACTCTGCAACCTCTAATCTCTGTTTTCGAGCTTGAAACTAGGTCCAAATCAGCCCAGAAATTGCCCCTAGCGATTTCTGATACGTGCAGCACGTGACGCCCTGTCACGCGTACGCGTCGCCAACGAATACGCATTGCTGAATCAAAAACTTGGTCACGCGTACACGTCGTCCCATGCGTACGCGTCACTTGTATCCTGCGCCAGTCATGTGTACGCATCATACCACGCGTGCGCGTCGCTACCAGCTTCCCAAAACCTCAATTTCTTGTGTTCCTTCCACTTTTGCATGCTTCTTTTCCATCATCTAAGCCATTTCTGTTCTATAAACCCTGAAAACACTCAGAAAATATATCACGACATCGAATGGTAATAAGAGAGGATTAAAATTAGCTAATTTAAGGCCAAAGAAGCATGTTTTCCCTCATAGTACAAAATTAGGAAGGAAAATGTAAAACATGCGAATTATATGAATAAGTGTGAGAATAATTGATAAACCCCATTTTGGCGGTTTATCTTGTGCTTAATTTAGGGGACTTTATCACCTTTTAGCCACATTAATTCAATGAAATAGCATGGTTTTGTATATTCTCCTTTATTTGTGCTTAAGTGTGAAAACATGCTTTTTAGGCCTTTAGTTGGTTAATTTTGATTCACCTTTGATTCCACTAGATGCCTTGATATGTTTGTTAGTGAATTCAGATTGAAAAGGCTAGGAATGGATCAAAGGGATGGAGAGGAAAAGCATGCAAGTGGAGAACTCATAAAGAAACAAGGATTTGGGATGCGCCCATGGATGCGCACGCGCACTAGACGCATACACACGGATTGCGAAACTCCAAGGACGCGTAGGCATACATGCCGCGCACGTGTCGATGCTCGCACGTGACCCACTTAAAGGCAAAATGCTGGGGGTGAATTCTGGGCTTCCCAGGCCCAAATCCAACTCATCTCTGATGCTGTTTAAGTCAGAATTCAGAGGGGAAAAATGATTCAGCATATTAGGAGTTAGTTTAGTCTTCTAAGTAGTTAAAGTTAGTTTCTAGAGAGAGAAGCATTCTCTTCTCTCTAGAATTAGGATTGGGTTTCGGTTATTTTCTTAGATCTAGATCTACTTATTCTCTTGCTTTAATTTTCCTTTTGCTTTATGAATTCTCATGTAGATTTCCATTTCTCTTTCAATTCAATTTATGATTTCCATGTCTTTTCATGTTTGATTTGGTTTTCTATTGTTGATCTCTCGCTTTTGTAGTTAGATCTCTCTTTAATTATTGCAATTCATGTTGTTTACCTTTATTGCCTCTTATGTGTTTGATGAAATGCCTCTTTTAGTTATGAGTTAGATTTTGTTCCTCTTGGCTTTGGTTGAGTAATTGGTGATTCTTGAGTTATCTAATTCCTTTGTTGATTGATAATTAGAAGTTGCTAATTGACTTGAATGCCACCAAAGCTAGTCTTTCATTATGAGTTGGCAAGGACTCGTGGACTCAAGTTAATTCATCCACTTGACTTTCCTTAACAGTTAGAGGTTAAATAAGTGGGAGCAATGAACAATTCTCATCACAATTGATAAGGACAACTAGGATAGGACTTTTAGTTCTCATGCCTTGCCAAGAGCTTTCTTAATTGTTCATTTCCCTTGCCATTTACATTTCTTATCTCTTACTACAAAAACCCCAAAACATACTTCATAACCAATGACAAGAACACCTTATTGCAATTCCTAGGGAGAACGACCCGAGGTTTGAATACTTCGGTTATTAATTTTAGGGGCTTGTTACTTGTGACAAACAATCTTTTGTATGAAAGGATTTTAGTTGGTTTGGAAACTATACTTGCAACGAGAAATTATTTGTGAAATTCTAAACCGTAAAAAATCCATTCATCAATAATGGTTAGAATCTACTAAATTAGGCACAAGATAAACCCTAAAAATGGGTTTATCAATCTCCCCACACTTAAACATTAGCATGTCCTCATGCCAAGCTCAAGAGAACCAAAAGAGTGAAGGCATAATGGTAGAACTTATGCAATGTAGCCTATCTAAATGCGAGCTACCTACATGCGTCCAGCTATTCTAATTACTATCTATCTGTATATATATAAGCATATATGTGGTCAAAATGAGTCAAATTTCCAAGAAATCATATATGCACAATCAAGGGCTAAATAAATCACATCAAACACATTCATAGTTGAATTGAGTTACTTAAAAGAATCCACAAACTTCCAAGACAAGCAATGATAAAATATGGACATATAGAAATGAGCAATTGAACCCTCACTGGATGTGTATATGCACTCTAATCACTCAATTGTTTAGGGGTTAAACCACTCAAATCTCGTCTAATAATATTTTCTAAAACTTTGTTCTTCATCTAACCAATCAACAATTATCTAGTGTACAAATGCAAAAATCATGAGTGCTTATCAAGGTTGTAATGGGGCTAAGGTAAGGGTGAGGATATATGTATGGCCAAGTGAGCTATCATATGAATTTTTGACTAACCTATGTTCTCACCTACACATGCACACACTCTATACTATTCTAAAGTCAAGCTTATCCACCCAAAATCTCACTTTTGCATATTTTCACACACTCATGAATCAATTCTAATTCCATCACATATGCATTGATTTTCTTGTTGAACTTAACAATTTTCCCTTTTTCTTTTTTTTCTTTTTTTCTTTTTTTCTTTTTTTTTTATATTTTTTTCTTCTATATATATGAAAGCATAATACATTAATGCATATGGTTTCTATAATTTCATACGAGTATGCACCCAAATTCTCAATATTTGTCAATAAAAACAAAACACATTCTCATCAACCAAAATTCTCACATTTTTCCACACTTATTTGACACACACTCACTATCTTAAGCTAACCATAGATTCAAATAGGACAATTAATTATTTTTCTGTTTAAGACTAGTGATGTGATAATATAAATAATAAAAGCATGTTAAAAAGTCTCAATGTTGCAAACAAAGGTAAATGAAATGGTAGGCTATTTGGGATAAGTGAGCTATAATCAAATAATGGCTTCAATCATATAATTGCATTAATATAAACTAAATAATGGACATGTAGAATGGAACAAACTAAAGATTGTAATCATAGAGAAGAAAACACACAAGAATAAAAATCATGGTTAAATAATGTAACCATGCAATTAAGCTAAAAAACTCACTGGTTGTGTGTTCTTGGCTCAAAAACCATATTCCAATATATATATATATATATATATATATATATGCAAGTTTTAAAAAGTTTTAACTCAAATCAATGTGAATCTTAAATGCCCGTTCTAAGAAAAATGAATTTCTTGAATTTTTCAACAAATTGACCAACATTTATTATTATATATATACTAAATGAAATTTGGTGATTATGAAAAGCCAAAAATTTTTAGTTCACTCCCTATTTTCAATCAAAAGGGGTAAACTAAGCTCAATAATCCACATTTTTCCAAATCACAACTAATAAACTAAAAGTGCAATTAAAACTAAAAATCTAAGATATATACAAGGCAAAGTACAAAATGCAACAAAGTAAAAATAAACAAAAGCACAATAAAGTAAAAATGTGCAAGTACTAAAAAAAAAATAAACAAAAGTAAAAGCAAAAGTGTCTGAATGGTTCACCAAAATGTAATCCGCCAAAGATGGCGACCTTCCCACACTTAAATTACAGCATCGTCCTCGATGCTGCTCTAATCAAGCCATGTGAGTGGGGTCAATGTCTGCATCTCTATCGTCGCCTGTCGATGGATGTGCCTCTAGCTCTGTTGGCTATGACTGTGCAGGTGTCTGTGGCTCTGTAGGGATCCCATGCTGAGCTCCTCCTGCTGGGCCTCCTCCTGCTCGACCTTCTCCTCCTCAGAGTGCTCCGAGGGTGTGATGGGGAGGGACGCCCCTTCTACTGGTTCTTTCCGGGACAGGTGATCTGCCACTTGGTTTTCTGTCTCTTTTCTATCTCTTATTTCTATATCAAACTCTTGCAGAAGCAGCACCCACCTTATGAGCCTGGGTTTTGAATCCTGTTTTGTGAGTAGATATTTAAGAGCAGCATGGTCAGTGTACACAATCACCTTTGATCCTACCAAATAGGATTTAAACTTGTCAATGGCATAAACCACTGCAAGCAACTCCTTTTCTGTGGTTGTGTAATTCTTCTGTGCATCATTTAGGACACGACTGGCATAATAAATGACATGCAGAAGTTTGTCGTGCCTCTGTCCCAATACTGCACCAATGGCATGGTCACTGGCATCACACATCAGTTCGAATGGTAATGTCCAGTTTGGTGCAGAAATAACTAGTGCTGTAACCAGCTTGGCTTTCAGGGTCTCAATCACCTGCAGACACTCTGTGTCAAATATAAAGGGTGTGGTAGCAGCTAGCAGATTACATAGAGGTTTTACGATTTTTGAAAAATCTTTTATAAACCTTCTATAGAATCCTGCATGCCCCAGAAAGCTTCTGATTGCCTTAACATTGGTAGGTGGTGGTAATTTTTCAATTACCTCTACCTTAGCTTGATCCACCTCTATTCCTCTATTCGAGATCTTGTGCCCAAGGACGATCCCTTCAGTCACCATAAAGTGACATTTTTCCCAGTTCAAAACCAGGTTAGTCTCTTGGCACCTTTTTAGAAAAGTGTCAAGTGATCAAGACAGGAGCTGAATGAGTCTCCATATACTGAGAAGTCATCCATGGAGACTTCCAGAAATTTCTCCATCAAATAAGAGAAATTAGAGAGCATGCATATCTGAAAGGTTACAAGTGCATTACACAGCCCAAATGGCATCCTTCTGTAGGCAAATACTCCAGATGGGCATGTGAATGCTATTTTCTCTTGATCCTGGGGATCTACTGCAATTTGGTTGTAGCCTGAATAACCATCCAAAAAGCAGTAATAATCATGACCTGCTAGTCTTTCTAGCATCTGGTCTATGAATGGTAAAGGAAAATGATCATTTCTACTGGCTGTATTGAGTCTTCTGTAGTCAATACACATGCTCCACCCTGTAACTGTTCTTGTGGGAACCAGTTCATTTTTCTCATTATGAACTACTGTCATTCCTCCTTTCTTGGGGACGAATTGGACAGGACTCACCCAGGGGCTGTCAGAAATTGGATAAATAATCTCAGCCTCTAGTAATTTAGTGACCTCTTTCTACACCGTTTCTTTCATGGCTCGATTCAGCCGCCTTTGTGGTTGAACCACTGGCTTAGCATTATCCTCCAAGAGAATCTTGTGCATGCATCTGGCTGGGCTAATGCCCTTAAGATCACTTATGGACCACCCAAGAACTGTCTTGTGTGTCCTTAGCACTTGAATCAGCGCTTCCTCTTCATGTGGCTTTAAGGTAGAGCTTATGATTATAGGAAAAGTGTTGTCTTCTCCCAGAAATGCATATTTCAGGGATGGTGGTAGTGGTTTGAGCTCTGGTTTTGGGGACTTTTCCTCTAATTGAGGAGTTTTCAGAGGTTTTTCTAGTTCCTCTGGCCCATCCAGATCAGGCTGAACATCTTTAAATGTGTCCTCTAGCTCTGATTCGAGACTTTCGGTCATATTGACTTCTTCTACCAGAGTGTCAATAAGATCCACTTTCATGCAGTCTTTTGGTGTGTTTGGATACTGCATAGCTTTGACAGCATTCAACTTAAACTCATCCTCATTGACTCTCAGGGTCACTTCCCCCTTTTGGACATCAATGAGGGTGCGTCCAGTTGCTAGGAAAGGTCTTCCTAGAATGAGAGTTGCACTTTTGTGCTCCTCCATTTCCAGTACTACAAAGTCAGTGGGAAAGGCAAATGGCCCAACCTTTACAATCATGTCCTCGATTATGCCTGATGGGTATTTAATGGAGCCATCAGCAAGTTGAAGACAGATCCGGGTTGGTTTGATCTCTCGGTCAAACCAAGCTTCCTGATAGTGGATGCAGGGATTATGTTGATACTTGCCCCAAGATCACATAGAGCTGTCTTGGTGCAAATTTCCTCCAATATGCATGGTATCATAAATCTTTCGGGATCCTTAAGCTTCTCTGGTAAGCTTTTTAGAATGACTGCACTGCATTCCTCAGTGAGAAAAACTTTTTTAGTTTCTCTCTAATCCTTCTTATGGCTTAAGATTTATTTCATGAACTTAGCATAAGAGGGTATTTGCTCAAGTACTTCTGCAAACAGAATCTTTATTTCAAGAGTCCTGAGATAGTCTGCAAAGCGAGCAAATTGCTTACCTTGTTCCGCTTGGCAGAGTTTTTGAGGATAAGGTATTTTGGCTTTATATTCTTCAACCTTGGTTGTTGCAGGTTTATTTCCTACAGAAGCAGGCTGAGACGCCTTCTTGAGGGAGTTATTATCAGCACGTGTGGGTGTCTGATCCCTTACTGGTGTTTGAATGCCAAGATTGGGTGCTGGATTGGGGTTTAACGCCAGATTCCTATCATATTCTGGCGTTTGAACACCAGAGTTGAACATGGAATTGGCATTTAACGCCAACTTTTCACCCTTATCTGGCGTTTAAACGCCAGAACTGGGCGTCCACTGGGCATTTATCGCCAGTTTGTCACCCTTTTCTGGCGTTTGGACGTCAGAATGATTCCTCTCTGGGCTCTTACTGTCCTTAGAGGTATTTTGAGTAATATTCTGTTCATCCTCTGTCAGCTGTTCTTCCATGGGCTTTCTGCTGCTTTGAGTTGATGTATTTAATGTTTTTCCACTCCTTAATTAAACAGCTTGACATTCTTCTGTTATTTGTTTAGATAACTGTTGTCTTGTCTGGTCAAGTTGTGCTTCCATATTCTTATTAGCATCCGAGTATCCTGTAACATTTCTTTAAATTCTGCAAACTATTTTGTCAGAACAAGTAATTGCTGGTTGAGTTCAACAGCTTTTTCTGGAGGACTAATGTCAGTAGATACTGCTTTAGCCTCTTCCTTCATGGAGGAATCACTGCTCAAGTACAGATGCTGATTTCTAGCAATAGTATCTATAAGCTCTTGAGCCTCTTCAATTGTCTTTCTCATGTGTATAGATCCACCAGCTGAGTGGTCTAGAGATATCTGAGCTTTTTCTGTAAGCCCATAGTAGAAGATGTCTAACTGCACCCATTCTGAAAACATTTCAGAAGGACATTTTCTCAGCATCTCTCTGTACCTCTCCCAGGCGTTGTAAAGGGATTCATTATCCTCTTGTTCAAAGCCTTGGATGTCCAGCCTTAGCTGTGTCATCCTCTTGGGAGGGAAATATTTGACTTCTATTTCCATGTCCTTATGATGGCCTTAGGTTGATTATTTAACCACCTATTAGCTTGGTCTTTTACAGCAAATGTAAACAGTAATAATCTGTAGACATCTTGGTCTACTTCCTTATCATGTACTGTGTCTGTAATTTGTAAGAACTGTGCCAGAAACTCAGTAGGTTCTTCCTGTAGAAGAACGAAATACTGACAATTTTGCTGCACTATGATAATGAGCTGAGGATTCAACTCAAAACTACTGACTCCGATGGAGGGTATACAGATACTACTTCCATATGAAGTAGTAGCGGGGTTAGCATATGACCCTAGAGTCTTTCTGGACTGTTTATTTCCACTTAGTTCCATGATGGAGAAAGGGAGATGATGTGGATTTATTTTATTTATTTTATTATATTTATATATATACTTTTTTTTCGAAATAATAATAATAAAAAAATTGGAAAGTAAAAAAAAAAAGATATGATTGAAAAGATATGATTGAAAAACAATTTAAAAAAGATTTGATTTTGAAAATTGATGACTAATTTAATGCAAAACTTTCGAAAATTTGAGGAAAACACCAAGAAACACCAAACTTAAAAATTTTATGATCAAAACACAAGAAAGACTCAGGAACATAAAATAAACACCAAACTTAAAATTTTTAGAAAACTAAAAATAAATTTTTGGAATTTAAATAAAAACTAACAAGAAAAATCTAAAAGAAAAATAATAATTTTTTTGAAAAAATTTTGAAAAGAAAATAAAAGACTCTGACCCAAAAGACAAAATTTTCCTAATCTAAGTAACAAGATGGACCGTCAGTTGTCCAAACTCGAACAATCCCCGGCAACGGTGCCAAAAACTTGGTGCACAAAATTGCAATCACACTTGCAATTCCGCACAACTAACCAGCAAGTGCACTGGGTCGTCCAAGTAATACCTTACGTGAGTAAGGGTCGATCCCACGGAGATTGTCAGCTTGAAGCAAGCTATGGTCACCTTGTAACTCTTAGTCAGGAGATTATCAATGAAAAGGGTTTTGTGTGCAATAAAATAAAAGAGCATGAAATAAAAGGTACTTGTGATTCAATAATGGAGAACATGTTGGAGTTTTGGAGATGCTCTGTCATCTGAATCTCTGCTTTCCTACTGTCTTCTTCTTCACGAACGCAAGGCTCCTTCCATGGCAAGCTGTGTGTAGGGTGTCACCGTTGTCAATGGCTACTTCTCATCCTCTCAGTGAAAATGGTCCATGTGCGCTGTCACCGCACGACTAATCATCTGTTGGTTCTTGATCATGTCAGAATAGAATCCAGTGATCCTTTTGCGTCTGTCACTACGCCCAACACTCGCGAGTTTGAAGCTCGTCACAGTCATCCCTTCCAAGATCTTACTCGGAATACCACAGACAAGGTTTAGACTTTTCAGATCCCAGGAATGGCTGCCTTTAATCCTAGCTTATACCACGAAGACCCCGATCTTTCGAAATAGAGGCTAAGAGATACACATTCAATCTAAGATAGAACAGAGGTGGTTGTCAGGCACGTATTCATAAGTTGAGAATGGTGATGAGTGTCACGGATCATCACATTCATCATGTTTAAGTGTGAATGATTATGTTAGAACGGAAGCAAGCATGATTGAATAGAAAACAGTGGTAATTGCATTAATCCATCGAGACACAACAGAGCTCCTCACCCCCAACCATGTGGTTTAGAGACTCATGCCATAGAAGATACAAAGTTAGATGTAAAATGTCATGAGGTACAAAAATAAATCTCTAAAGGTAGTTTTTATACTCAACTAGTAACCTAGGTTTACAAAAAATGAGTAAACTAAGATAGGTAGTGCATAAATCCACTTCTTGGGCCCACTTGGTGTGTGCTTGGGCTGAGCATTGAAGCTTTCACATGCATAGGCTGTTCCTGGAGTTAAACGCCAGCTTTGGTACCAGTTTGGGCGTTTAACTCAAACTTTTATGCTAGCTCTGGCGTTTTGGCGCCAGAAAAGGGCAAAGACCTGGTGTTTTAACGCCAATTAACGTCATCAAAACTCGCTCAAAGTATCAACTATTATATAATGCTGGAAAGCCCTGGATGTCTACTTTTCAACGCAATTGGGAGAGCGCCATTTGGAGTTCTGTAGCTCCAGAAAATCCACTTCGAGTGTAGGAAGGTCAGAATCCAACAGCATCTGTAGTCCTTCTTCAGCCTCTGAATCAGATTTTTGCTCAGGTCCCTCAATTTCAGCCAGAAAATACTTGAAATCACAGAAAAACATACAAACTCATAGTAAAGTCTAGAAATATAATTTTTTGCATAAAAACTAATAAAAATATACTAAAAAGTGGCTAAATCCTACTAAAAACTATATGAAAATACACCCAAAAAGCGTATAAAATATCTGCTCATCAGACTCCCATGGTGGTTTCGCATCTCCTAAATTTTCAACCACTTGTTCCTCTTCTTCAACAATTATGGCTTCCTCCAATTGCTCTAACACGAAATCCAACTCCTCCTTCTCCACCAGATTTTCCAATCTCTCCTTCATGCTATGCTCTTCTTTTGATCCTTCACATGTGGCCATGGAAGTACTTTGAGTGCATGAGTATTGGAAGGCCAAAGCGTGCTCTACCTTGGTCAAGATAGTCACATATTCTAGTGCATTCCTTTGCATATCCTCTTGCCCTTGAAGTAGCAAGGTGAGAGAATCATCTATTGGGGCTTGGGGGTGGATAGGAGGGTTCATCATTTTGGAGAAAGGATCCATAATTGGAAGGTGGTTCTTCTTGGTAAGGGTATGGAGATTGTGTGTATTGAGGTGGTTCTTGGTAATAATCGTGATGGGATTGTGGTGTTTCTAAAGGTTTTTGCTCATAATGGTCACAAGGACAAGGTAGGGGTGATTGGTTATATGATGAATATGGACCATAGGAAGATGTTTGGTAAAAAGGGGCTTGTGAGTATGGTTAGGATCATGTTGAGGATAAGGTTCATAGGCATATGATGGTGGTTGTTGATTATCACAAGAAAATTCATCATAGCCATTGAATTGATATGCATTAGGATGAGGATTATACTTATAAGTACCCGGAGGTTGTTGCCAAGAGGAGTGATGAATTCCTTGAGGCTCCTCCTATCTTTGATTGTTCCATCCTTGATGTATGTTGTTATTGAAATTCACATTTCCTACAACATAATTTGAGCCAAACTCATTGCCAAAGGGGTGAGAATTCATAGTAAGAAGATAAAAGGAAAAGAAAAACTAATAAGAAACAAGGAAAACCAAATCCTAAACTAGCAAAACAACCAAAAATCAAGATATATAAAATATCAACATATGTACAATAACCAATAACAAGGCACACAATTGCATCTCCCCGGCAACGGTGCCATTTTGATGAATGGAAATTGTATGTGTGGTCTAGAATTTCACAAATGAAATCTCGTTGCAAGTATAGTTCTACACCAACAAACAATTCCTTCAATAAAAAATTTGGTTGTCACAAGAACAAACCCCAATAAAAATAAAATGAAGTATTTAAACCTCGGGTCGTCTCTCAAGGAATTGCAGGGAAGTGTTCTTGTTATTGGTTATGGGTTGTATATTTTGGAGTTTTGAATAAGGGACATGAAAAAGAAATGGCAAAAGAAATAAACTAACAACTAAGAAAGCTCTTGGCAAAGGATGAGAACTAGAAGTCCTATCCTTATTGTCATCATCAATTGTGACAAGAATTGTCCATTGCTCCACTTAGTTAACCTCTAACTATGAAGGAAAGTCAAGTGGATATCAACTTGAGACCACAAGTCCTAGACAAATCATAATGAAAGACTAGCTTTAGTGGCATTCAAGTCAACTAGCAACTTTCAATTGTTAATCAACAAAAGAGTTTGACAACTTCAGTGTCTCCAATTACCTAACACAAGCCAAGAGGAGAAAAATCTACTCTAACATCCTTCCAAGTATTTTGTTAAATACTTGGAAGGCATAAAAAGAAAGCATAGTAAATTGCAAGAATTTATAAAATCTATTACTACCCACTACAAATAATCAACAATAAGAACTAAAGAAAGCAAGATTAACATGAAATACCTCAAATTGCATTAAAAGAAATCAAGAGTATTCATGACATAAACATAACCCAAATGAGAAATTAACAAGGGAAGAAAGGAAAATCAAAACACTACAACAAGTAATTGTAAAGAAAACAAGATGAAAATATGGAATTAAACCTAGATTAAGAGAGATTAACCTAATCCTAACCTAATTCTAGAGAGAAGAGAGAGCTTCTCTCTCTAGAAACTAACTAAAGAATGATGAAAACTCTACACTATGACTACTTGGTACATCTCCCTTCAATCCTTAGGTTCAATAGCATCAGAAATGAGTTGGATTGGGCCTGGGAAGCTCAGAAATTGCCCCCAGCATTTTCACTTTAATAAAGTCACGTGCGAGAAATGACGCGTACGCGTCGCTTGGCATTTTGCTTTCCACGCGTACGCGTCGCCATGCGACTTCATCTCCTACGCGTGCGCGTATGTCACGCGTGTGCGTCGATGTGTGCACCCCAAATCCTTGATTTTCTATGTGTTCTCCATTTTGTATACTTTTCTCTTCAATCCTTTGATCCATTCCTTGCCTTTTCAATCTGAATTAACTAACAAACACATCAAGGCATCTAGTGGAATCAAAGGGAATTTAAAACTAACAAATTAAAGGCCTAAAAGCATATTTTCACACTCAAGCACAAATTTAGGGAGAATCACAAAAGCATGCTATTTCATTGAATAAATGTGAGAAAAGTTGATAAAAACTCTCTAAATTCAACGCAATATAAACCCTACAAATGGGGTTTATCAACGAGGATATCATCTATGAAGACTAAAACAAACTAATCTAGATATGGACGAAAAATGCAATTCACATAATCCATGAATACAGCAAGAGCATTAGTTAGTCCGAAGGACATAACTATATACTCATAAAGACCGTACCTAGTTTGAAAGGCAATCTTAGCTATATCTGAATCCTTCACTCGAATTTGATGGTAACACGACTGCAAATTGGTGTGGAATTTGAGAATATCGACAACTGAACTGGCAAGTGCATCGGGGGCATGGGGACCATTCCATTATTTAGGACTGGCACCTAACATAGGCTGAGCCATGTTAGGTGCCACTATGACAGTATGATTTGGTGAGCTTGTGCTTCATCTGGCGCCTAATTTGGGATTCAAGGCATATGGATTTGGGAGCATTCTTCATCTAGCGCCTAATTTGGAGAATCCCAAGTTAGGTGCCACCAAGGCCATGCTTCTAGGAAAAAAATATATCGTTAGAAAGCTCTTGAAGTTAGCTTTCCAATGCCACTAAAGCTGTATCAATTAGACCTCTGTAGCTCAAGTTATTTACATTGGAGTACAAGGAGCTCAGGGTTGACAGTATCATCCACTTTCTTCCTTTACTTCTACACAAACCCTGTCAAATCCATCCAAATGCTACTTGAAATAAATCGAATTGCATAAGACTCAAAGTAGCATTTATAGTGGCTCAAATGTACTTAAATCTTGATTAAACTTAACACATTTGAATGCAAATTCACTAGGAAAAGATAAGAAAGATGCCCACGCATCACAACACCAAACTTGAATTGTTGATTTTCCTCAAGCAACCAAAATTAATACAAACTTATGATGTGAATTTGCATGAGTGATGAGCAGATATTTTATACGCTTTTTGGCATCATTTTCATATAGTTTTTAGCATGTTTTATTTAATTTCTATTAAGTTTTTATAGATTTTAGTGTTAAATTCACATTTTTAGATTCTACTATGTTTTTGGGTTTTTGTGTAATTTTAGGTATTTTCTGGCAAAAATTGAGGAGCTGGAGCAAAAGTTAGCAAAAGTCTGATTCAGAGACAAAGAAAGCACTGCAGATGCTGTCCGGATATGACACCCTTGCACTCAGAAGAGCTTTTCTAGAGCTACTAAAGTCCAAATGGAGCATTTTTAACAGATATGGAAAGCTTACTTCTAGAGCTTTCCATCAATGTTAATACTCCATACTTTGTTTCAGATTACAAGGTCCAAAACTGGCACCCAACGCCAGCCTTCTGCCCCATTCCAGGCGTCCAGCGCCCAAAGGAGGATACCAGGCATCCAAATGCCCAACGAGGACCCCCTAGCTAGCATTCAACGCTCTAGAGGCCACATAGCACATGGATCGCATCAAAGCTCAGCCCAAACACTCACCAAGTGGGCCCCAAAACTGGATTTTAGCACTAAAAGACTGTTTTACCATTTCTTATGTAATCCTTAGTCATTAGCTTAGTATTTAAAGAATTTTTACACCTCTCATTGAGGGAGGCATGCCATATTTTTGTTTCTCATTATGTTTTCCTATCAGTATGAGTTTCTAAACCTCCTAGGTTGAGGGGAGGAGTCCTGCTGAGTTCTATGAATTAATAAAAGTATTACTGTTTCTCTTCAATCCGTGTTTGATTTAATTCTAAGATGTATATTCATTTTTCAGCATGATGAATGGAATGATCCGTGAAAATCATCTCCATTTTTCATACTAAGACCGCGTGCCTGACAACCACCCGTTTCGTCTTAGGTTCGTGTGAATACGTGACTGGAAAACATGAACCGCTCGCTTGATTATACATCTCTTAGACGTCTAATCCACGACTTCGTTGGGGACTTCTCAAGACACCAGTTCAGCCGATCTACGGGGAGATTAGGGTCTCTATGGTAGAGGCTAGAATCTAAAGGCGCAGCATTTTCTGATCCGGAAGATCCGACCTTGTCTGTGGCATTTCGAGTAGGATCATTAAGGAGACTGGATGCGCATAAACCCTGGTGTTTAGATCTGGAGGAGCATTGACGATCTCTCAGGAAAGGCATTGATCACATACAGCCTGCCATTGAAGAAATCATTCACAATTGAAGGAGACAGTAAGACCAGCGTTAATCCAAAAGGATAAAGCATCTCCAAACCTTAACCAATTTTTTATCACTGTTCACATTCCAATTCACAAAGTATTTTATACCCTTTTCTTTATTCCTTTTACTATATCAAACAATCAAACCAATTCTTCTATCCACCTGACTAAGACCTGCAACATAACCATAGCTTGCTTAAAACCACAATCCTCGTTGGATCGATCCTGACTCGCTCAGGTATTACTTGAACGACCCAGTGCACTTGCTAGTTCAGTTGTACGAAGCGTGGGGATTCGCACACCAAGTTTTTGGTGCCATTGCCGGGGAATGTTCGAGTTTGGACAACTGACGGATTATCTTGTTCCTAGATCAGGTATTATCTTATATTTTGTTAGAGTCTTTTATTTTATTTTATTTTTCTTGTTTTTCGAAAAAAATCAAAAGCTTGTTGAAAAATATTTTTCTTTTCTTTGTTTAATCTTTATTCTTGGTGTGAGTATTTTGTTTTCGTTCTTGTTACATTTTTCGATTTATTTAAGTCTTTCTTTCTAAAAATTTTTCAAGATTAGTTTCTTTGTTTAAATCTTGTGTCAATCTTTAAGTTTGGAATCTTCTTATATTTTTCTTTTATAATTTTCAAAAATCTTGTTTTTGGTTTTTAAAATTTTTAAGTTTGGTGTCTTTTACATGTTCTTGTGTTCTTTGAATTTTTTGAGTTTTGTTCTTGGTGTTCTTCTTGATCTTCAAAGTGTTCTTGTTTTTCTTTTTGTTTTGTTCAACAATTTTTTAAGTTTGGTATCCCTTTGTGTTTTTTCTTCAAATTTTCGCACACTAGGTCCCTTTAGATCTAAAAGTTTTAAGTTTGGTATCTTTTTGTTGTTTATCTCTTTTCTCATTAAATTCAAAAATAAAAAAAATCTTTTCTATCTTTATTTTAATTAAATTTTCGAAAAATACAAAAAAATTTCATATTGTAATTTCAAATTTTTTATCTTCTCTTATCTTAGTTTTAAATTTCAAAATTCAAATATTTTTAAAATCTCTACTTCAAATCTTTTCAGTTTCTTATTTTATCTTTTCTAATTTCAAATTTTTAAATTTAAATCTTTTCTAACCTTTTATCTTATCTTATTTTCAAATCTTAATTAATTGCCCATCTTCTCTCTCTTCTTTTTCAAAACTTCCTAACTAATTCTTCTCTCTCATAATTTTCGAAAAATCTTTTCTTCTTTTTTCTCTTTTATTTTCGAAATTCATTAACTAAGTTTCAATTCCTTTTAATTAATTAACCTTAATTTTCTAATTTAATAAATAAATAAAATAAAACAAAAATATTATAATTGTTATTTATCTCTTTTATTTCTAATTCTTCTCCTCTCTACTTCTATTTATTCGAATTATTCTCCTATCTCCTCTTCCATCGTCACTTTTCTATCTTCTTCTTTTTTCTTCACATCTCACAGGGAGTCCTCTGTTCTTGAACATAAAGCTCCCATTCTCTTCTGTTCTTGGTTTTTCCTTTTCTTGTTTATGACCAGGAACAGGGATAAAGAACTTCTCTTTAATCTTGATCCTGAACCTGAAAGGACTTTAAGGAGGAGTGATGAGCGGATAATTTATACGCTTTTTGGCATTGTTTTAAGTATGTTTTTAGTATAATCTAGTTAGTTTTTAGTATATTTTTATTAGTTTTTAGCTAAAATTCACTTTTCTGGACTTTACTATGAGTTTGTGTGTTTTTCTGTGATTTCAGGTATTTTCTGGCTGAAATTGAGGGTCCTGAGCAAAAATCTGATTCCGAGACCAAAAAGGACTGCAGATGCTGTTGGATTCTGACCTCCCTGCACTCGAAATGGATTTTCTGGAGCTACAGAAGCCCAATTGGCGCGCTCTCAACGGCGTTGGAAAGTAGACATACTGGGCTTTCCCGCAATATATGATAGTCCATACTTTGCCCAAGATTTGATGGCCCAAACCGGCGTAGCAATTCGGCCTCAGAAATTCCAGCGTTTAACGCTGGAACTGGCATGAAACTTGGAGTTAAACGCCCAAACTGGCATGAAAGCTGGCGTTTAACTCCAGAAAAGGTCTCTACACGAAAATGCTTCATTGCTCAACCCAAGCACACACCAAGTGGGCCCGAAAGTGGATTTTTAAGTCATTTACTCATCTCTGTATACCCTAGGCTACTAGTTTACTATTAATAGGATCATTTGACATTGTATCGGTACCTCATGACACTTTACACCTTTCTTTGTGTACTTTCCACGGCATGAGTCTCTAAACCCCATGGTTGGGGGTGAGGAGCTCTGCTGTGTCTTGATGGATTAATGCAATTACTACTGTTTCTCATTCAATCATGCTTGCTTCCATTCTAAGATAACACTTGTTCTCAACCCGGATGAATGTGATGATCCGTGACAATCATCATCATTCTCAACTAGGAACGTGTGCCTGACAACCACCTCCGTTCTACCTTAGATTAAGTAGTTATCTCTTGGATTGTTTAATCGAAATCTTCGTGGTATAAGCTAGAACTGATGGCGGCATTCAAGAGAATCCGGAAGGTCTAAACCTTGTCTGTGGTATTCTGAGTAGGATTCAATGATTGAGTGACTGTGACGAGCTTCAAACTCCTAGCAGGCGGGGCGTTAGTGACAGACGCAAAAGAATCACTGGATTCTATTCCGGCCTGACCGAGAACCGACAGATGAATTCCGCGTGCTGTGACAGAGCATATGCAATCGTTTTCACTGAGAGGATGGGAGGTAGCCATTGACAACGGTGAAACCCTACATACAGCTTGCCATGGAAGGAGACTTGCGTGTTTGAAGAAGAAGACAGTAGGAAAGCAGAGATTCAGAAGATGGAGCATCTCTAAACCTCAACCTATTCTCCATTACTGCAAAACAAGTAATCATTTCATGTTCTTTTGCTTTTCACAATCAATCCTGATAATTTCTGACATCCTGACTAAGATTTACAAGATAACCATAGCTTACTTCAAGCTGACAATCTCCGTGGGATCGACCCTTGCTCACGCAAGGTATTACTTGGACGACCCAGTGCACTTGCTGGTTAGTTGTGCGGGGTTGCAAAAGTGTGATTGCAATTTCGTGCACCAAGGAGCTTATAATAAATTAAAGCACAACACTACAGAAGAAACCATTTAGAAAGCTTTGAACAAGGAGAGGAAGACATTGCCGAAGTTATTGGTGACTTTACCATGCCTACCTTTGACTTTTATGGCAGAAGTATCTCTCTACATGCCATTGGAGCTACAACAGAATTGCAAGTTCTATGGACTTCCAATGGAAGATCCACATCAGTTCTTAGCTGAATTCTTACAAATCTATGATACTATTAAGACCAATGGAGTAAATCCTGAGGTCTATAAACTTATGCTCTTTCCCTTTACTGTAAGAGACAGAGCTAAGATATGGTTGGATTCTCAACCTAGAGAGAGCCTCGAATCTTGGGAGAATCTGGTTAATTCTTTTCTAGCTAAATTCTTTCCCCCTCAAAGGATGAGTAAAATCAGAGTTGAAGTTTAAACCTTCAGACAAAGAGAAGGTGAAATACATGGGAGAATCCTATAGAAACACCTACAACCCTTCATAGAGGAATCATCATAACCATTCATGGAAGGATCAACAGAAACCTCAGCAAGGTTTCAATAACAATCAAGGTGGAATGAACCAGAATATGTTCAACAACATACCACCATTCCCATCTTCTTAAGGGAATATGGAGACCCCTAAGCAGAGTCTTTCTGACTTAGGCATTCTAGTCTCCAGCCTCTCCAAGACCACTCATAGTTTCATACCTAAAACAAGGTCCTCCATCAGAAATTTGGAGGTACAGGTTGGTCAACTAAGCAAGAGGATCCTTGAGAACCTTCATGACACTCTTCCTAGTAACATTGAAGTAAACCTAAGAGAAGAGTGCATGGCTATCACGATTGAGGTAGAAGCAAAATCTTGAGAGACTGAGAAGGCATTAAATGCTAGTGAGGAAGATCTTACTGGGGGTTCAACTCCCAAAATGCCTAAGAGCCTGGCACTGAATGCCAATGAGGATGCCCTCTCTTGGCATTCAACGCCCATCCTAGCAGCAGAGCTGGCATTGATCGTCGGCTAGGAAATACTGGCTGGGCGTTCAATGCCCAAATAAGCAGGAACTCTGACGTTGAATGCCAGTGAGGAACCCTCACTGGGCGTTCAACGCCCTACCAGACAGGGAAGTTGGCGTTAGGACATCCCTCCTGGGAGTTCAACGCCCAAAAAGGTAGGGGAACTTTCATTTAACGCCAATAAGGGTATACAGCATGGGCGTTCAACGCCCAAAAAGTTATCATAGCTGGCGTCGAACGCCAGTAAAAGAACACCCATTGAGTACTCAATACTCACTCAAGAAACCCCTATCCAAGAACTAAAGGAAGTCAAGGCTCACATAGAGACCATAGAGGTTCCTTTGCATGCACTTGTGCAATGCATAGGTTCTGATGTACATTCATCCTCTGATGAGGATGAAGACTGGTGGATGAAATTGTGATCATCAATAATGGCTCCAAAGACTTGGTACTCTCAAACGTGAATCACACTTAGTCACAACTCCGCACAACTAACCAGCAAGTGTACTGGGTCGTCTAAGTAATAAACCTTACGTGAGTAAGGGTCGATCCCACAGAGATTGTTGGTATAAAGCAAGCTATGGTCATCTTGTAAATCCCAGTCAGGCGGATTTAACTGGATTAAGAGATTATTGGTTTAAATAATGATTAATAAAATAAATAGAAAATAAAGATAGAGTTACTCATGTAATCCAATGGTGGGAATTTCGGATAGGTATATGGAGGTGCTGTGTTCCTTCTGAATCTCTGCTTTCCTACTGTTTTCATCCAATCCTTCTTACTCCTTTCCATGGCAAGCTATATGTAGGGCATCACCGTTGTCAATGGCTACATCCCATCTTCTAAGTGAAAATGGTCCAAATGCTCTGTCACAGCATGGCTAATCATCTGTCGGTTCTCAATCAGGTTGGAATAGAATCCAGTGATTCTTTTGCGTCTGTCACTAACGCCCAGCCTTTAGGAGTTTGAAGCTCGTCACAGTCATTCAATCCCGGAATCCTACTCGGAATACCACAGACAAGGTTAGACTTTCCGGATTCCCATGAATGCCGCCATCAATTCTAGCTTATACCACGAAGATTCTAATTAAGGAATCCAAGAGATATGCGCCCGGCCTAAGGTAGAACGGAAGTGGTTGTCAGTCACGCGCGTTCATAGGTAAGAATGATGATAAGTGTCACAGATCATAACATTCATCAAGTTGAAGTGCAACGAATATCTTAGAACAGGAATAAATCGAATTGAATAGAAAATAGTAGTAATTGCATTGAAACTTGAGGTACAACAGAGCTCCACACCCTTAATCTATGGTGTGTAGAAACTCCACCGTTAAAAATACATAAGTGAAAGGTCCAGGCATGGCCGAATGGCCAGCCCCTAATGTCTAAGATTGCATAAACTGATCAAAGATAAATAATACACTAGTAAAAAGTTCTATTTATACTAAACTAGTTACTAGGGTTTATAGGAGTAAGTAATTGATGCATAAATCCACTTCCAGGGCCCACTGGTGTATGTTTGGGCTGAGCTTGATCTATCCACGAGATGAGGCTTCTTTTGGAGTTGAACACCAAGTTGTAACGTGTTTTGGGCGTTCAACTCCGGTTCGTGACATGTTTCTAGCGTTTGACTCCGGAATGCAGCATGAAACTGGCGTTGAGCACCAGTTTACGTCATCAAATGCCGAATAAAGTATGAACTATTATATATTGCTGGAAAGATCTGGATGTCTAATTTCCAACGCCGTTGAGAGCGCTCCATTTGGAGTTCTGTAGCTCCAGAAAATGCATTTCGAGTGCAGGGAGGTCAGATTCCAACAACATTAGCGGTCCTTTGTCAGCCTCCTTATTAGAGTTTTGCTCAGATCCCTCAATTTTAGCCAGAAAATACCTGAAATCACAAAAAAATATACAAACTCATAGTAAAATTCAGAAATGTGAATTTAGCATAAAAATTAATGAAAATATCCCTAAAAGTAACTAGATCATACTAAAAAGTACCTAAAAACAATGCCAAAAAGCGTATAAATTATCCACTCATCACCCACCCATATAGCCGAATACACACATCCCTCCATCTCTTCCATATCTTCTTCTTATTCTTCATCTTTTCTTTCTTCTCTTGCTCGAGGGCAAGCAATTTTCTAAGTTTGGTGTGGTAAAAGCATAGCTTTTTATTTTTCATAAGTAGGAAAGTCAATATGCTTAACTAGGAAAGTCAATAACACTATCCAAAATTCTAAGTTCCCAGAGACGCCAATCACTCTGAACTTCAAAGGAAAAAGTGAGATGCCAAAACTGTTCAGAAGCAAAAAGCTACAAGTCCCGCTCATCTAATTATAATTAATATTCATTGATATTCTGGAATTTATAGTATATTATCTTCTTTTTATCCTATTTGATTTTCAGTTGCTTGGGGACAAGCAACAATTTAAGTTTGGTGTTGTGATGAGCGGATAATTTATACGCTTTTTGGCATTGTTTTTAGGTAGTTTTTAGTAAGTTTAAGCTACTTTTAGGGATGTTTTCATTAGTTTTTATGTTAAATTCACATTTCTGGACTTTACTATGAGTTTGTGTATTTTTCTGTGATTTCAGGTAAATTCTGGCTGAAATTGAGGGACTTGAGCAAAACTCTGAAAAAGGCTGACAAAAGGACTGCTGATGCTGTTGGAATCTGACCTCCCTGCACTCGAATTGGATTTTCTGGAGCTACAGAACTCCAAATGGCGCCCTCTCAACGGCGTTGGAAAGTAGACATCCAGAGCTTTCCAGCAATATTTAATAGTCCATACTTTATTCGGAAATTGACGACGTAACTTGGCGTTGAAAGCCAAGTACATGCTGCTGTCTAGAGTTAAACGCCAGAAAAACGTCATGATCCGGAGTTGAACGCCCAAAACACGTCATAACTTAGAGTTCAACTCCAAGAAAAGCCTCAGCTTGTGGATAGATCAAGCTCAGCCCAAACATACACCAAGTGGGCCCCGGAAGTGGATTTAAGCATCAATTACTTACTCATGTAAACCCTAGGAGCTAGTTTATTATAAATAGAACATTTAACTATTGTATTAGATGTCTTTTTGACCACGTTTCATCTTTGGTCTCAGTTTTGTTTTATTCTTCATCTTAGGAGGCCATTGAGCACGTTTTGGGGGGCTGGCCATTCGGCCATGCCTGAACCTTTCACTTATGTATTTTCAACGGTGGAGTTTCTGCACACCATAGATTAAGGGTGTGGAGCTCTGCTGTACCTCAAGTTTCAATACAATTACTATTACTTTTCATTCAATTCTCTCTTATTCTTATTCCAAGATATACATTGCACAACAATTGATGAATGTGATGATCCGTGACACTCATCATCATTTTCACCTATGAACGCGCGTGATTGACAACCACTTCCGTTCTACCTTAGGCCGGGCGCATATCTCTTAGATTCCCCAACAGAATCTTCGTGGTATTCCGAGTAGGATCCCGGGAATCCGGAAAGTCTAACCTTGTCTGTGGTATTCCGAGTAGGATTCCGGTATTGAATGACTGTGACGAGCTTCAAACTCCTGAAGGCTGGGCGTGATGACAAACGCAAAAGAATCAAGGGATTCTATTCCAACCTGATTGAGAACCGACAGATGATTAGCCGTGCTGTGACAGAGCATTTGGACCATTTTCACTGAGAGGATGGGATGTAGCCATCAACCAAGGGTGATGCCTCCAGACGATTAGCCGTGCAGTGACAGCACATAGGACCATTTTCCCGAGAGGATTAAAAGTAGCCATTGATGATGGTGATGCCCTACATACAGCTTGCCATGGAAAGGAGTAAGAAGGATTGAAGAAAGAGTGAGTAGTGAAGTAGAGTTTCAAGAGGAGCACAACACCTCCATACGCCTATCTGAAATTTCCACTATTGATTTACATAAGTATTTCTATCCCTTTTTATTTTCTATTTACTATTAATTTTCGAAACCATAAACCAATTTTAATCTGCCTAACTGAGATTTACAAGGTGACCATAGCTTGCTTCATACCAACAATCTCTGTGGGATCGACCCTTACTCACGTAAGGTATTACTTGGATGACCCAGTACACTTGCTGGTTAAGTTAAACGTAGTTGTGATCACATATGCCAAAGAGCCATTAAATAAATCTCATGCAAATACAAAGAGGGCAATCACAATTTCGTCCACCAAGTTTTTGGCGCCGTTGCCGGGGATTGTTCGAGTTTGGACAACTGACGGTTCATCTTGTTGCTCAGATTAGGTAATTTTCTTTTCAAAAATCTTTTTCAAAATTTTTCTTTTCTTTTTCATTTTCTTCAAAAATATTTTTGAAAAAAAAATCAATAAAAATCCAAAAAAACTAGAAAATCATAAAAACCAAAAATATTTTGTGTTTCTTGTTTGAGTCTTGAGTCAATTTTTAAGTTTGGTGTCAATTGCATGCTTTTAAAAATTTTTCTTGCATTTTTCGAAAATCCCATGCATTCATAGTGTTCTTCATGATCTTCAAGTTGTTCTTGATAAGTCCTCTTGTTTGATCTTGATGTTTTCTCGTTTTGTGTTGTTTGTTGTTTTTCATATGCATTTTTTGTTTGTTAGAGTCCATGCATTAAAGATTTCTAAGTTTGGTGTCTTGCATGTTTTCTTTGCATCAAAAATTTTTCAAAATTATGTTCTTGATGTTCGTCATGATCTTCAAAGTGTTCTTGGTGTTCATCTTGACATTCATAGCATTCTTGCATGCATTCATTGTTTTGATCTAAAAACTTCATGCATTGAGTATTTTTGTTGTTTTTCTCTCTCATAATTAAAAATTCAAAAATAAAAAAATATCTTTTCCTTATTTTCCTCCAAATTTTCGAAATTTTGGGTTGACTTGATTAAAAATTTTTAAATTTAGTTGTTTCTTACAAGTCAAGTCAAAATTTCAATTTTAAAAATCTTATCTTTTCAAAATCTTTTTCAAAAATCATATCTTTTCCATTTTTTTTCTTATTTTCGAAATTTTTAAAAATTATTTTTTTCAAAAATCTTTTTCTTATCTTTTATATCTAATTTTCGAAAATTAGCTAACAATTAATGTGATTGGTTCAAAAATTTGAAGTTTGTTACTTTCTTGTTAAGAAAGGTTCAATCTTTAAGTTCTAGAATCTTATCTTGTAGTTTCTTGTTAGTTAAGTCATTTTAAAAATTAAATCTTTTTCAAACATATCTTTTTATCTTTTATCTTATCTTTTTCAAAAGTTTTATCTTTTTTCAAAATTTGATTTCAAAATATCTTATCTAACCTCTTATCTTCTTATCTTTTCAAATTTGATTTTTAATATCTTTTTCAATCAATCAACTAACTCTTTGACTTTTTGTTTGTTTCTTATCTTTTTCAAAACCACCTAACTACTTTTCCCTCTCTAATTTTCGAAAATATCTCATCTCTTTTTCAAAAATTCTTTTTGTTTTAAATTTTAATTTTAATTATACCTTATATTTAATTTTCGAAAATTACTAACCCTTTTTTTTCAAAATTATTTTCGAATTTCTCCCTCTCTTTTCTTATTCTATTTAATTATTTAATTATTAACACTTCTCTTCACCTCTCTTCATCCAAAAATCCGAATCCATCCTTCTTCATTCTTCTACCCCCTTCTTCTTCTACTAACATAAAGGAATCTCTATACTGTGACATAGAGGATTCCTCTTCCTTTTCTTGTTTTCTTCTCTTTCATATGAGCAGGAACAGGGAAAAAGGCACTCTTGTTGAAATTGATCCAAAACCTGAAAGGACTCTGAAGAGGAAATTAAGAGAAGCTAAATTAAATTATTCTAAAGGTAACCTTTCAGAAATTTTCGAACAAGAGAAAGAGATGGGAGCCGAAAATAATAATAATGCAAGGAGAATGCTTGGTGACTTCACAAAGCCAACATCCAAATTTGATGGAAGAAGCATCTCCATTCCTGCCATTGGAGCCAATAATTTTGAGCTTAAGCCTCAACTAGTTGCCTTAATGCAACAAAACTGCAAGTTTTATGGACTTCCATCTGAAGATCCTTATCAGTTTTTAACTGAGTTCTTACAGATCTGTGAGACTGTAAAGATGAATGGAATTGATCCTGAAGTCTACAGACTCATGCTTTTCCCTTTTGCTGTAAGAGACAGAGCTAGAATATGGTTGGATTCACAACCTAAGGATAGCCTGGACTCCTGGGATAAGCTGGTCACAGCCTTCTTGGATAAATTCTTTTCTCCTCAAAAGCTGAGCAAGCTGAGAGTGGATGTTCAAACCTTCAAACAAAAAGATGGTGAATCCCTCTATGAAGCTTGGGAAAGATACAAGCAGCTGACCAAAAGATGTCCATCTGACATGTTTTCAGAATGGACCATATTAGATATATTCTATTATGGTCTCTCTGAATTTTCGAAAATGTCATTGGATCATTCTGCAGGTGGATCTATTCACCTAAAGAAAACGCCTGAAGAGGCTCAAGAACTCATTGACATGGTTGCAAACAACCAATTCATGTACACTTCTGAGAGGAATTCCGTGAATAATGGGATACCTCAGAAGAAAGGAGTTCTTGAAATTGATGCTCTGAATGCCATATTGGCTCAGAACAAAATGTTGACTCAACAGGTCAACATGATCTCTCAAAATCTGAACGGATGGCAACATGCATCCAACAGTGCTAAAGAGGCAGCTTCTGAAGAAGCTTATGATCCTGAGAACCCTGCCATGGCAGAAGTTAATTACATGGGTGAACCTTATGGAAACACCTATAACTCATCATGGAGAAATCATCCAAATTTCTCATGGAAGGATCAACAAAAGCCTCAACAAGGCTTTAACAATGGTGGACGCAATAGGCTGAGCAATAGCAAGCCATATCCATCATCTTCTCAGCAACAGACAGAGAATTCTGAACAAAACACCTCTAATTTAGCCAATCTAGTCTCTGATCTGTCAAAAGCCACTTTCAGTTTCATGAGTGAAACAAGATCCTCCATCAGAAATCTGGAGGCACAAGTGGACCAGCTGAGTAAGAAAGTCATTGAAACTCCTCCCAGTATTCTCCCAAGCAATACAGAAGAGAATCCAAAAGGAGAGTGCAAGGCCATTGATATAATCAATATGGCCGAATGCACAAGGGAGGAGGAGGACGAAAATCCTAGTGAGGAAGACCTCCTGGGATGTCCCTCAAGCAAGAAGGAGTTTCCTATTAAAGATCCAAAGGAATCTGAGGCTCATATAGAGACCATAGAGATTCCATTAAATCTCCTTCTGCCATTCATGAGCTCTGAAGACTATTGGTGGATGAAATTGTGATCCATATTCTCTTCAAGTTGTTTGTCTTTGTATGAAATCATTATTATGGCACTGGTTGAATTCACAACTCCGTTCAACTAACCAGCAAGTGTACTGGGTCGTCCAAGTAATAAACCTTACGTGAGTAAGGGTCGAATCCACAGAGATTGTTGGTATGAAGCAAGCTATGGTCACCTTGCAAATCTCAGTCAGGCAGATTAAAATTGTTTATGGGTTTTCGAAAATTGTAAGTTAAGGAATTAAACAATAAAAGGGATAGAACACTTAAGCAGATTCATTGGTGGGAATTTCAGATAAGCGGATGGAGATGCTGTAGAGCTCTCGGACGCCTGCCCTCCTACTGCTTCTACTCAATCCTTCTTACTCTTTTCCATGGCAAGCTTTGTATAGGGGTTCACCATCAACTGTGGCTACTTTCTTCCTCTCGGGGAAATACCCTGTGCGGCTGTCACTCTCACAGCTAACCAGTCTGGAGGCATCACCATGGCTAATGGCTACATCCCATCCTCGCAGTGAAAACTAATGCACGCACTCTGTCACAGTACTGCTAATCACCGGTTGGTTCCCGCTCCTACTGGAATAGAATCCCTCTTTTGCGTCTGTCACTAACGCCCAGCAGGTTAAAGTTTGAAGCACGTCACAGTCATTCATTACCGGAATCCTACTCGGAATACCACAGACAAGGTGAGACTTTCCGGATTCCCAGGATCCTACTCGGAATACCACAGACAAGGTGAGACTTTCCGGATCCTCATGAATGCCGCCATCTATCTAGCTTATACCACGAAGATTCTGTTGGGGAATCTAAGAGATACGCATTCAAGCTCTGTTGCATGTAGAACGGAAGTGGTTGTCAATCACGCGCGTTCATAAGTGAGAATGATAATGAGGGTAATCTGACTCATAACATTCATCATGTTCTTGGGTACGAATGAATATCTTGGAATAAGAATAAGACAGAGACCGAATAAGAGAAAATAGAATTGCATTAATACTTGAGGTACAGCAGAGCTCCACACCCTTAATCTATGGTGTGCAGAAACTCCACCGTTGAAAATACATAAGCAAAGAGTTCAGGCATGGCCGAATGGCCAGCCCTCTCTAACGTGATCAATGATCCCCTAAGATGAAGAATAAAACAAAACTGAGATCAAAGATGTCTAATACAGTAGATAAATGTCCTATATATACTAGACTAGCTACTAGGGTTTACATGAGTAAGTAATTGATGCATAAATCCACTTCCGGGGCCCACTTGGTGTATGCTTGGGCTGAGCTTGATCATTCCACGAGCTAAGGCATTTCTTGGCGTCAAACTCCAGGTTATGACGTGTTTTGGGCGTTCAACTCCGAATCATGACGTTTTTCTGGCGTTTAACTCCAGACAGCAGCGTGTACTTGGCGTTCAACGCCAAGTTACGTCGTCATTCTTCGAATAAAGTATGGACTATTATATATTGCTGGAAAGCTCTGGATGTCTACTTTCCAACGCCGTTGAGAGCGCGCCAATTGGAGTTCTGTAGATCCAGAAAAGCCATTTCAAGTGCAGGGAGGTCAGAATCCAACAGCATCAGTAGTCCTTTTGTCAGCCTTCTTCAGAGTTTTGCTCAAATCCCTCAATTTCAGCCAGAATTTACCTGAAATCACAGAAAAACACACAAACTCATAGTAAAGTCTAGAAATGTGAATTTAACATAAAAACTAATGAAAACATCCCTAAAAGTAGCTCAAACTTACTAAAAACTATATAAAAACAATGCCAAAAAGCGTATAAATTATCCGCTCATCACAACACCAAACTTAAATTGTTGCTTGTCCCCAAGCAACTGAAAATCAAATAGGATAAAAGAAGAGAATATACTATAAAGTCCAAAATATCAATGAATATTAATTTAATTACATGAGCGGGACTTGTAGCTTTTTGCTTCTGAACAGTTTTGGCATCTCACTTTTTCCTTTGTAGTTTAGAGTGATTGGCATCTCTAGGAACATAGAATTTTGGATAGTGTTATTGACTTTCCTAGTTAAGCATGTTGATTCTTGAACACAGCTACTCATGAGTCTTGGCTGTGGCCCTAAGCACTTTGTCTTCCAGTATTACCACCGGATACACAAATGCCACAGACATATAACTGGGTGAACCTTTTCAGATTGTGACTCAGCTTTGTTAAAGTCCCCAGTTAGTGGTGTCCAGAGCTCTTAAGCACACTCTTTTGGATCACGACTTTAACCACTCAGTCTCAAGCTTTTCACTTGGACCTTCATGACACAAGCACATGGTTAGGGACAGCTTGATTTAGCCGCTTAGGCCTGGATTTAACTTCCTTGGGCCCTCCTATCCATTGATGCTCAAAGCCTTGGATCCTTGCTACCCTTGCCTTTTGGTTTTAAGGGCTATTGGCTTTTTCTAATTGCTTTTTCTTTTTCTTTCTATATTTTTTTTTCGCCATATTTTTTTTTCACTGCTTTTTCTTGCTTCAAGAATCAATTCATGAATTTTTCAGATCATCAATAACATTTCTCTTTGTTCATCATTCTTTCAAGAGCCAACAATTTTAACACTCATAAACAACAAGATAAAAAATATGCACTGTTCAAGCATTCATTCAGAAAACAAAAATTATTGCCACCACATTAATATAATTAAATTAAATTCAATAATAATTTCGAAATTTATGTACTTCTTGTTCTTTTGAATTAAAACATTTTTCATTTAAGAGAGGTGAAAGACTAATGGATTTTATTCATAGCTTTAAGGCATGGTTACATACTAATGATCATGAAGTAGAGACACAAAACATAGATAAACATAATACTAAAAACCGAAAAACAGAAAGAAAATAAAGAACAAGGAATGAATCCACCTGAGTGAGGGTGGCGCCTTCTTGAAGGTCCAATGGTGCTTTTTGAGCTCCTCTATGTCTCTTCCTTGCTTCTGTTAAATGCTTCCAATATTTGTGTGGAGGACAACTTATCCCCTAAGGTATCTCAGGGATCTCTTGATTTGCAGCCACATGTTCTACCACTGAGCTATGACGGCTTATATTTTTTTCATCTCCCAAGACTTAGAGGTGGAAGCTTTTGTCTTCCCTTTGAGGTTTCTCTGGCTTTAGGTGCCATTAATGGTAATGAAAAAGCAAAAAGCTATGCTTTTACCACACCAAACTTAGAAAATTGCTCGCCCTCGAGCAAGAGAAGAAAGAAAGGATGATGAAGAAGAAGAAGAGATGGAGGGATGTGTGTATTCGGTTATATGGGTGGGTTTGGGTGGGAAAGAGTTTTGAATTTTGAAGGTGAGTGGGGAAGAGTGGATAGAAGTGAGTGGTGAATGAAATCTGTGACATGGGGAATTCAAATCACAAAAATAGGATTAGAAGGTAAGGTGGGAATATGGTAGGTGGGGATCCTGTGGGGTCCACAGATCCTGAGGTGAAAAGAAATACCATTCCTTCTCCATATAGGCGTGTAAAATGCCTTCATGCATCATTCTGGCGTTCAAACGCCCATTGGTGCATGTTCTGGGCGTTCAACGCCCATGTGATGCATGTTTCTGGCGTTGAACGCCAGTTTCATGCTTGTTCCTGGCATTCAGCGCCAGTTTGTCCTCTCTGTGCACCATCCTGGCGTTTAACGCCAGGTTGTTGCTTGTTTTGGGCGTTCAGCGCCAGAATGGTGCTCTGTTCTGGTGTTAAACGCCGGCCAGATGCACCTTCTGGGCGTTGAACGCCAGCCCGTGCATCCTCCAGGGTGAAAAATTTTTTTCTTCTGTTTTTGACTCTGTTTTTAAGTTTTTTGATTTTTTCGTGACTCCTCATGATCATGTACCTAATTAAACACAAAAATGACAAAGAAACAAAATAAAATAAAATTAGAGATATAAAATTGGGTTGCCTCCCAACAAGCGCTTCTTTAATGTCAATAGCTTGACAGTGGCTCTCATGGAGTCACAAGGTGATCAGGTCAATGTTGTATAGTTGTCCACACCAAACTTAGAGTTTGGATATGGGATCTTAACACCAAACTTAGAGTTTGGTTGTGGCCTCACAACACCAAACTTAGAGTTTGGTTGTGGCCTCACAACACCAAACTTAGAATTTGACTGTGTGGGCTCTTCTTGACTCTGAACTGTGAGAAGCTCTTCATGCTTACTCTCTTTTGTCACAGAGGGATGGCCATGTGCCTTAAACACAAGGTAGTCCCCATTCAATTGAAGGACTAACTCACCTCTGTTAACATCTATCACAGCTTCTGCTGTGGCTAGGAAAGGTCTTCCTAGGATGATGCATTCATCATCTTCCTTCCTAGTGTCTAGGATTATGAAATCAGCAGGGATGTAAAGGCCTTCAACCTTTACTAAAACGTCCTCTACCATTCCATAAGTTTGTCTCAAAGACTTATCTGCCAATTGTAATGAGAACAAGGCAGGTTGTACCTCAATGATCCCCAGCTTCTCCATTACAGAGAGTGGCATCAGATTTATCCCTGACCCAAGATCACAAAGAGCTTTTTCAAAGCTCATGGTGCCAATGGTGCAAGGTATTAAGAGCTTGCCAGGATCTTGTTTCTTTTGAGGTAGAGTTTTCTGAATCCAAGCATCTAGTTCACTAATGAGCAAGGGAGGTTCACTTTCCCAAGTCTCATTACCAAACAACTTGGCATTCAGCTTCATGATAGCTCCTAAGTATTGAGCAGCTTGCTCTCCAGTCACATCTTCATCCTCTTCAGAGGAAGAATAGTCTTCAGAGCTCATGAATGGCAGAAGGAGGTTTAATGGAATCTCTATGGTCTCTAGATGAGCCTCAGATTCCTCTGGATCCTTAATAGGAAACTCCTTCTTGCTTGAAGGACGTCCCAGGAGGTCTTCCTCACTAGGATTTTCGTCCTCCTCCTCCCTAGTGCATTCGGCCACTTTGATTAAATCAATGGCCTTGCACTCTCCTTTTGGATTCTCTTCTGTATTGCTTGGGAGAATACTGGGAGGAGTTTCAATGACTTTCTTACTCAGCTGGCCTACTTGTGCCTCCAAATTTCTAATGGAGGATCTTGTTTCATTCATGAAACTGAAAGTGGCCTTTGACAGATCGGAGACAATATTGGTTAAATTAGAAGTGTTTTGTTCTGAATTCTCTGTCTGTTGCTGAGAAGATGATGGATAGGGCTTGCTATTGCCCAGCCTATTGCGTCCACCATTGTTAAAGCCTTGTTGAGGCTTTTGTTGATCCTTCCAGGAGAAATTTGGATGATTTCTCCATGATGGATTATAGGTGTTTCCATAAGGTTCACCCATGTAATTAACCTCTGCCATGGCAGGGTTCTCAGGATCATAAGCTTCTTCAGAAGCTGCCTCTCTAGTACTGTTGGATGCATGTTGCAATCCATTCAGATTTTGAGAGATCATGTTGACCTATTGAGTCAACATTTTGTTCTGAGCCAATATGGCATTCAGAGCATCAATTTCAAGAACTCCTTTCTTCTGAGGTATCCCATTATTCACGGAATTCCTCTCAGAGGTATACATGAACTGGTTGTTTGCAACCATGTCAATGAGTTCTTGAGCCTCTTCAGGCGTTTTCTTCAGGTGAATAGATCCACCTGCAGAATGGTCCAATGACATTTTCGAAAATTCAGAGAGACCATAATAGAATATATCTAATAGGGTCCATTCTGAAAACATGTCAGATGGACATCTTTTGGTCAGCTGCTTGTATCTTTCCCAAGCTTCATAGAGGGATTCACCATCTTTTTGTTTGAAGGTTTGAACATCCACTCTCAGCTTGCTCAGCTTTTGAGGAGGAAAGAATTTATCCAAGAAAGCAGTGACCAGCTTATCCCAGGAGTCCAGGCTATCCTTAGGTTGTGAATCCAACCATATTCTAGCTCTGTCTCTTACAGCAAAAGGGAAAAGCATGAGTCTGTAGACTTCAGGATTAACTCCATTCGTCTTTACAGTATCACAAACTTGCAAGAACTCAGTTAAAAACTGATAGGGATCTTCAGATGGAAGCCCATAAAACTTGCAGTTTTGTTGCATTAATGCAACTAGTTGAGGCTTAAGCTCAAAGTTATTGGCTCTAATGGCAGGAATGGAGATGCTTCTTCCATCAAACTTGGATGTTGGCTTTGTGAAGTCACCAAGCATTCTCCTTGCATTATTATCATTATTATTTGCGGCTGCCATGTCCTTCTCCTGTTCGAAAATTTCTGAAAGGTTATTTCTGGATTGTTGTAATTTAGCTTCTCTTAATTTTTTCTTCAGAGTCCTTTCAGGTTCTGGATCAGCTTCAACAAGAGTGCCTTTATCCTTATTCCTGCTCATAAGAAAGAGAAGAAAACAAGAAAAGAAAAAGGAATCCTCTATGTCACAGTATAGAGATTCTCTTATGTTAGTAGAAGAAGAAAGAGGTAGAAGAATGAAGAAGGAAATTCGGATTTGTGGATGAAGAGAGGTGAAGAGAAGTGTTAGTAATTAAATAATTAAATAGAATAAGAGAGGAGAGGGAGAGGATTTTCGAAAATAATTTTTAAAAGAGAAGTTAGTAATTTCAAAAATTAAAAATAAAATAAGTTTAAAATTAAAATGTAAAACAATTAAAAAGAATTTTTGAAAAAGAGAGGGAGGATTTTCGAAAATTAGAGAGAGATAGGTAGTTAGTTGGTTTTGAAAAAGATAAGAAACAAACAAAAAGTTAGTTAGTTGATTTGAAAAAGATTTGAAATCAAATTTTGAAAAAGATAAGAAGATAAGAAGTTAGATAAGATATTTTGAAATCAAATTTTGAAAAAGATAAAGTTTTTGAAAAAGATAAGATAAAAAGATAAAAAGATTTTTAAGAAAAAGATATTTTGAAAAAGATTTAATTTTTAAAATTACTTAACTAACAAGAAACTACAAGATAAGATTCTAGAACTTAAAGATTGAACCTTTCTTAACAAGAAAGTAACAAACATCAAATTTTTTTTGAACCAATCACATTAATTGTTAGCTAATTTTCGAAAATTTGATATAAAGATAAGAAAAAGATTTTGAAAATATTTTGAAAAAGATTTTTGAAATTTTTGAAAATTATAAAAAAAAATGAAAAAGATATGATTTTTGAAAAAGATTTTGAAAAGATAAGATTTTTAAAATTGAAATTTTGACTTGACTTGTAAGAAACAACTAATTTTAAAAATTTTTGACCAAGTCAACCCAAAATTTCGAAAAATTGGAGGGAAATAAGGAAAAGATATTTTTTTGATTTTTGAATTTTTTTTAATTATGAAAGAGAAAAACAACAAAAATATTCAATGCATGAAATTTTAGATCAAAACAATGAATGCATGCAAGAATGCTATGAATGTCAAGATGAACACCAAGAACACTTTGAAGATCATGATGAACATCAAGAACATATTTTTGAAAAATTTTTGATGCAAAGAAAACAAGCAAGACACCAAACTTAGAAATCTTTAATGCATGGAAAATATGAATGCAAAAATGCACATGAAAAACAAGAAAAGACACAAAACAAGAAATCATCAAGATCAAACAAGAAGACTTGTCAAGAACAACTTGAAGATCATGAAGAACACTATGAATGCATGGGATTTTCGAAAAAAATGCAAGAAAAATTTTGAAAGCATGCCATTGACACCAAACTTAAAATTTGACTCAAGATTCAAACAAGAAACACAAAATATTTTTGATTTTTATGATTTTCTAATTTTTTTGTATTTTTATTTATTTTTTTTTTCGAAAACAAAGTTTAGAAACACGAAAAATAAAAGAAAAATTTTGAAAAATATTTTTGAAAAAATTTTGAAAAGAAAATTACCTAATCTGAGCAACAAGATGAACCGTCAGTTGTCCATACTCGAACAATCCCCGGCAACGGCGCCAAAAACTTGGTGGACGAAATTGTGATCCATATTCTCTTCAAGTTGTTTGTCTTTGTATGAAATCATTATTATGGCACTGGTTGAATTCACAACTCCGTTCAACTAACCAGCAAGTGTACTGGGTCGTCCAAGTAATAAACCTTACGTGAGTAAGGGTCGAATCCACAGAGATTGTTGGTATGAAGCAAGCTATGGTCACCTTGCAAATCTCAGTCAGGCAGATTAAAATTGTTTATGGGTTTTCGAAAATTGTAAGTTAAGGAATTAAACAATAAAAGGGATAGAACACTTATGCAGATTCATTGGTGGGAATTTCAGATAAGCGGATGGAGATGCTGTAGAGCTCTCGGACGCCTGCCCTCCTACTGCTTCTACTCAATCCTTCTTACTCTTTTCCATGGCAAGCTTTGTATAGGGGTTCACCATCAACTGTGGCTACTTTCTTCCTCTCGGGGAAATACCCTGTGCGGCTGTCACTCGCACAGCTAACCAGTCTGGAGGCATCACCCATGGCTAATGGCTACATCCCATCCTCGCAGTGAAAACTAATGCACGCACTCTGTCACAGTACTGCTAATCACCGGTTGGTTCCCGCTCCTACTGGAATAGAATCCCTCTTTTGCGTCTGTCACTAACGCCCAGCAGGTTAAAGTTTGAAGCACGTCACAGTCATTCATTACCGGAATCCTACTCGGAATACCACAGACAAGGTGAGACTTTCCGGATTCCCAGGATCCTACTCGGAATACCACAGACAAGGTGAGACTTTCCGGATCCTCATGAATGCCGCCATCTATCTAGCTTATACCACGAAGATTCTGTTGGGGAATCTAAGAGATACGCATTCAAGCTCTGTTGCATGTAGAACGGAAGTGGTTGTCAATCACGCGCGTTCATAAGTGAGAATGATAATGAGGGTAATCTGACTCATAACATTCATCATGTTCTTGGGTACGAATGAATATCTTGGAATAAGAATAAGATAGAGACCGAATAAGAGAAAATAGAATTGCATTAATACTTGAGGTACAGCAGAGCTCCACACCCTTAATCTATGGTGTGCAGAAACTCCACCGTTGAAAATACATAAGCAAAGAGTTCAGGCATGGCCGAATGGCCAGCCCTCTCTAACGTGATCAATGATCCCCTAAGATGAAGAATAAAACAAAACTGAGATCAAAGATGTCTAATACAATAGATAAATGTCCTATATATACTAGACTAGCTACTAGGGTTTACATGAGTAAGTAATTGATGCATAAATCCACTTCCGGGGCCCACTTGGTGTATGCTTGGGCTGAGCTTGATCATTCCACGAGCTAAGGCATTTCTTGGCGTCAAACTCCAGGTTATGACGTGTTTTGGGCGTTCAACTCCGGATCATGACGTTTTTCTGGCGTTTAACTCCAGACAGCAGCGTGTACTGGGCGTTCAACGCCAAGTTACGTTGTCATTCTTCGAATAAAGTATGGACTATTATATATTGCTGGAAAGCCCTGGATGTCTACTTTCCAACGCCGTTGAGAGCGCGCCAATTGGAGTTCTGTAGATCCAGAAAATCCATTTCAAGTGCAGGGAGGTCAGAATCCAACAGCATCAGTAGTCCTTTTGTCAGCCTTCTTCAGAGTTTTGCTCAAATCCCTCAATTTCAGCCAGAATTTACCTGAAATCACAGAAAAACACACAAACTCATAGTAAAGTCCAGAAATGTGAATTTAACATAAAAACTAATGAAAACATCCCTAAAAGTAGCTCAAACTTACTAAAAACTATATAAAAACAATGCCAAAAAGCGTATAAATTATCCGCTCATCACAACACCAAACTTAAATTGTTGCTTGTCCCCAAGCAACTGAAAATCAAATAGGATAAAAGAAGAGAATATACTATAAAGTCCAAAATATCAATGAATATTAATTTAATTACATGAGCGGGACTTGTAGCTTTTTGCTTCTGAACAGTTTTGGCATCTCACTTTTTCCTTTGTAGTTTAGAGTGATTGGCATCTCTAGGAACTTAGAATTTTGAATAGTGTTATTGACTTTCCTAGTTAAGCATGTTGATTCTTGAACACAGCTACTCATGAGTCTTGGCTGTGGCCCTAAGCACTTTGTCTTCCAGTATTACCATCGGATACACAAATGCCACAGACATATAACTGGGTGAACCTTTTCAGATTGTGACTCAGCTTTGCTAAAGTCCCCAGTTAGTGGTGTCCATAGCTCTTAAGCACACTCTTTTGGATCACGACTTTAACCACTCAGTCTCAAGCTTTTCACTTGGACCTTCATGACACAAGCACATGGTTAGGGACAGCTTGATTTAGCCGCTTAGGCCTGGATTTAACTTCCTTGGGCCCTCCTATCCATTGATGCTCAAAGCCTTGGATCCTTGCTACCCTTGCCTTTTGGTTTTAAGGGCTATTGGCTTTTTCTAATTGCTTTTTCTTTTTCTTTCTATATTTTTTTTTTCACTGCTTTTTCTTGCTTCAAGAATCAATTCATGAATTTTTCAGATCATCAATAACATTTCTCTTTGTTCATCATTCTTTCAAGAGCCAACAATTTTAACACTCATAAACAACAAGATAAAAAATATGCACTGTTCAAGCATTCATTCAGAAAACAAAAATTATTGCCACCACATTAATATAATTAAATTAAATTCAATAATAATTTCGAAATTTATGTACTTCTTGTTCTTTTGAATTAAAACATTTTTCATTTAAGAGAGGTGAAAGACTAATGGATTTTATTCATAGCTTTAAGGCATGGTTACATACTAATGATCATGAAGTAGAGACACAAAACATAGATAAACATAATACTAAAAACCGAAAAACAGAAAGAAAATAAAGAACAAGGAATGAATCCACCTGAGTGAGGGTGGCGCCTTCTTGAAGGTCCAATGGTGCTTTTTGAGCTCCTCTATGTCTCTTCCTTGCTTCTGTTAAATGCTTCCAATATTTGTGTGGAGGACAACTTATCCCCTGAGGTATCTCAGGGATCTCTTGATTTGCAGCCACATGTTCTACCACTGAGCTATGACGGCTTATATTTTTTTCATCTCCCAAGACTTAGAGGTGGAAGCTTTTGTCTTCCCTTTGAGGTTTCTCTGGCTTTAGGTGCCATTAATGGTAATGAAAAAGCAAAAAGCTATGATTTTACCACACCAAACTTAGAAAATTGCTCGCCCTCGAGCAAGAGAAGAAAGAAAGGATGATGAAGAAGAAGAAGAGATGGAGGGATGTGTGTATTCGGTTATATGGGTGGGTTTGGGTGGGAAAGAGTTTTGAATTTTGAAGGTGAGTGGGGAAGAGTGGATAGAAGTGAGTGGTGAATGAAATTTGTGACATGGGGAATTCAAATCACAAAAATAGGATTAGAAGGTAAGGTGGGAATATGGTAGGTGGGGATCCTGTGGGGTCCACAGATCCTGAGGTGAAAAGAAATACCATTCCTTCTCCATATAGGCGTGTAAAATGCCTTCATGCATCATTCTGGCGATCAAACGCCCATTGGTGCATGTTCTGGGCGTTCAACGCCCATGTGATGCATGTTTCTGGCGTTGAACGCCAGTTTCATGCTTGTTCCTGGCGTTCAGCGCCAGTTTGTCCTCTCTGTGCACCATCCTGGCGTTTAACGCCAGGTTGTTGCTTGTTTTGGGCGTTCAGCGCCAGAATGGTGCTCTGTTCTGGTGTTAAACGCCGGCCAGATGCACCTTCTGGGCGTTGAACGCCAGCCCGTGCATCCTCCAGGGTGAAAAATTTTTTTCTTCTGTTTTTGACTCTGTTTTTAATTTTTTTGATTTTTTCGTGACTCATCATGATCATGTACCTAATTAAACACAAAAATGACAAAGAAACAAAATAAAATAAAATTAGATAAATAAAATTGGGTTGCCTCCCAACAAGCGCTTCTTTAATGTCAATAGCTTGACAGTGGCTCTCATGGAGTCACAAGGTGATCAGGTCAATGTTGTATAGTTGTCCACACCAAACTTAGAGTTTGGAAATGGGATCTTAACACCAAACTTAGAGTTTGGTTGTGGCCTCACAACACCAAACTTAGAGTTTGGTTGTGGCCTCACAACACCAAACTTAGAATTTGACTGTGTGGGCTCTTCTTGACTCTGAACTGTGAGAAGCTCTTCATGCTTACTCTCTTTTGTCACAGAGGGATGGCCATGTGCCTTAAACACAAGGTAGTCCCCATTCAATTGAAGGACTAACTCACCTCTGTTAACATCTATCACAGCTTCTGCTGTGGCTAGGAAAGGTCTTCCTAGGATGATGCATTCATCATCTTCCTTCCTAGTGTCTAGGATTATGAAATCAGCAGGGATGTAAAGGCCTTCAACCTTTAGTAAAACGTCCTCTACCATTCCATAAGTTTGTCTCAAAGACTTATCTGCCAATTGTAATGAGAACAAGGCAGGTTGTACCTCAATGATCCCCAGCTTCTCCATTACAGAGAGTGGCATCAGATTTATCCCTGACCCAAGATCACATAGAGCTTTTTCAAAGCTCATGGTGCCAATGGTGCAAGGTATTAAGAACTTGCCAGGATCTTGTTTCTTTTGAGGTAGGGTTTTCTGAATCCAAGCATCTAGTTCACTAATGAGCAAGGGAGGTTCACTTTCCCAAGTCTCATTACCAAACAACTTGGCATTCAGCTTCATGATAGCTCCTAAGTATTGAGCAGCTTGCTCTCCAGTCACATCTTCATCCTCTTCAGAGGAAGAATAGTCTTCAGAGCTCATGAATGGCAGAAGGAGGTTTAATGGAATCTCTATGGTCTCTAGATGAGCCTCAGATTCCTCTGGATCCTTAATAGGAAACTCCTTCTTGCTTGAAGGACGTCCCAAGAGGTCTTCCTCACTAGGATTTTCGTCCTCCTCCTCCCTAGTGCATTCGGCCACTTTGATTAAATCAATGGCCTTGCACTCTCCTTTTGGATTCTCTTCTGTATTGCTTGGGAGAATACTGGGAGGAGTTTCAATGACTTTCTTACTCAGCTGGCCTACTTGTGCCTCCAAATTTCTAATGGAGGATCTTGTTTCATTCATGAAACTGAAAGTGGCCTTTGACAGATCAGAGACAATATTGGTTAAATTAGAAGTGTTTTGTTCTGAATTCTCTGTCTGTTGCTGAGAAGATGATGGATATGGCTTGCTATTGCCCAGCCTATTGCGTCCACCATTGTTAAAGCCTTGTTGAGGCTTTTGTTGATCCTTCCAGGAGAAATTTGGATGATTTCTCCATGATGGATTATAGGTGTTTCCATAAGGTTCACCCATGTAATTAACCTCTGCCATGGCAGGGTTCTCAGGATCATAAGCTTCTTCAGAAGCTGCCTCTCTAGTACTGTTGGATGCATGTTGCAATCCATTCAGATTTTGAGAGATCATGTTGACCTGTTGAGTCAACATTTTGTTCTGAGCCAATATGGCATTCAGAGCATCAATTTCAAGAACTCCTTTCTTCTGAGGTATCCCATTATTCACGGAATTCCTCTCAGAGGTATACATGAACTGGTTGTTTGCAACCATGTCAATGAGTTCTTGAGCCTCTTCAGGCGTTTTCTTCAGGTGAATAGATCCACCTGCAGAATGGTCCAATGACATTTTCGAAAATTCAGAGAGACCATAATAGAATATATCTAATAGGGTCCATTCTGAAAACATGTCAGATGGACATCTTTTGGTCAGCTGCTTGTATCTTTCCCAAGCTTCATAGAGGGATTCACCATCTTTTTGTTTGAAGGTTTGAACATCCACTCTCAGCTTGCTCAGCTTTTGAGGAGGAAAGAATTTATCCAAGAAAGCAGTGACCAGCTTATCCCAGGAGTCCAGGCTATCCTTAGGTTGTGAATCCAACCATATTCTAGCTCTGTCTCTTACAGCAAAAGGGAAAAGCATGAGTCTGTAGACTTCAGGATTAACTCCATTCGTCTTTACAGTATCACAAACTTGCAAGAACTCAGTTAAAAACTGATAGGGATCTTCAGATGGAAGCCCATAAAACTTGCAGTTTTGTTGCATTAATGCAACTAGTTGAGGCTTAAGCTCAAAGTTATTGGCTCTAATGGCAGGAATGGAGATGCTTCTTCCATCAAACTTGGATGTTGGCTTTGTGAAGTCACCAAGCATTCTCCTTGCATTATTATCATTATTATTTGCGGCTGCCATGTCCTTCTCCTGTTCGAAAATTTCTGAAAGGTTATTTCTGGATTGTTGTAATTTAGCTTCTCTTAATTTTTTCTTCAGAGTCCTTTCAGGTTCTGGATCAGCTTCAACAAGAGTGCCTTTATCCTTGTTCCTGCTCATAAGAAAGAGAAGAAAACAAGAAAAGAAAAAGGAATCCTCTATGTCACGGTATAGAGATTCCCTTATGTTAGTAGAAGAAAGAGGTAGAAGAATGAAGAAGGAAATTCGGATTTGTGGATGAAGAGAGGTGAAGAGAAGTGTTAGTAATTAAATAATTAAATAGAATAAGACAGGAGAGGGAGAGGATTTTCGAAAATAATTTTTAAAAGAGAAGTTAGTAATTTCGAAAATTAAAAATAAAATAAGTTTAAAATTAAAATGTAAAACAATTAAAAAGAATTTTTGAAAAAGAGAGGGAGGATTTTCGAAAATTAGAGAGAGATAGGTAGTTAGTTGGTTTTGAAAAAGATAAGAAACAAACAAAAAGTTAGTTAGTTGATTTGAAAAAGATTTGAAATCAAATTTTGAAAAAGATAAGAAGATAAGAAGTTAGATAAGATATTTTGAAATCAAATTTTGAAAAAGATAAAGTTTTTGAAAAAGATAAGATAAAAAGATAAAAAGATTTTTAAGAAAAAGATATTTTGAAAAAGATTTAATTTTTAAAATTACTTAACTAACAAGAAACTACAAGATAAGATTCTAGAACTTAAAGATTGAACCTTTCTTAACAAGAAAGTAACAAACTTCAAATTTTTTTTGAACCAATCACATTAATTGTTAGCTAATTTTCGAAAATTTGATATAAAGATAAGAAAAAGATTTTGAAAATATTTTGAAAAAGATTTTTGAAATTTTTGAAAATTATAAAAAAAATGAAAAAGATATGATTTTTGAAAAAGATTTTGAAAAGATAAGATTTTTAAAATTGAAATTTTGACTTGACTTGTAAGAAACAACTAATTTTAAAAATTTTTGACCAAGTCAACCCAAAATTTCGAAAAATTGGAGGGAAATAAGGAAAAGATATTTTTTTGATTTTTGAATTTTTTTTAATTATGAAAGAGAAAAACAACAAAAATATTCAATGCATGAAATTTTAGATCAAAACAATGAATGCATGCAAGAATGCTATGAATGTCAAGATGAACACCAAGAACACTTTGAAGATCACGATGAACATCAAGAACATATTTTTGAAAAATTTTTGATGCAAAGAAAACAAGCAAGACACCAAACTTAGAAATCTTTAATGCATGGAAAATATGAATGCAAAAATGCACATGAAAAACAAGAAAAGACACAAAACAAGAAATCATCAAGATCAAACAAGAAGACTTGTCAAGAACAACTTGAAGATCATGAAGAACACTATGAATGCATGGGATTTTCGAAAAAAATGCAAGAAAAATTTTGAAAGCATGCAATTGACACCAAACTTAAAATTTGACTCAAGATTCAAACAAGAAACACAAAATATTTTTGATTTTTATGATTTTCTAATTTTTTTGTATTTTTATTTATTTTTTTTTTTCGAAAACAAAGTTTAGAAACACGAAAAATAAAAGAAAAATTTTGAAAAATATTTTTGAAAAAATTTTGAAAAGAAAATTACCTAATCTGAGCAACAAGATGAACCGTCAGTTGTCCATACTCGAACAATCCCCGGCAACGGCGCCAAAAACTTGGTGGACGAAATTGTGATCCATATTCTCTTCAAGTTGTTTGTCTTTGTATGAAATCATTATTATGGCACTGGTTGAATTCACAACTCCGTTCAACTAACCAGCAAGTGTACTGGGTCGTCCAAGTAATAAACCTTACGTGAGTAAGGGTCGAATCCACAGAGATTGTTGGTATGAAGCAAGCTATGGTCACCTTGCAAATCTCAGTCAGGCAGATTAAAATTGTTTATGGGTTTTCGAAAATTGTAAGTTAAGGAATTAAACAATAAAAGGGATAGAACACTTATGCAGATTCATTGGTGGGAATTTCAGATAAGCGGATGGAGATGCTGTAGAGCTCTCGGACGCCTGCCCTCCTACTGCTTCTACTCAATCCTTCTTACTCTTTTCCATGGCAAGCTTTGTATAGGGGTTCACCATCAACTGTGGCTACTTTCTACCTCTCGGGGAAATACCCTGTGCGGCTGTCACTCGCACAGCTAACCAGTCTGGAGGCATCACCCATGGCTAATGGCTACATCCCATCCTCGCAGTGAAAACTAATGCACGCACTCTGTCACAGTACTGCTAATCACCGGTTGGTTCCCGCTCCTACTGGAATAGAATCCCTCTTTTGCGTCTGTCACTAACGCCCAGCAGGTTAAAGTTTGAAGCACGTCACAGTCATTCATTACCGGAATCCTACTCGGAATACCACAGACAAGGTGAGACTTTCCGGATTCCCAGGATCCTACTCGGAATACCACAGACAAGGTGAGACTTTCCGGATCCTCATGAATGCCGCCATCTATCTAGCTTATACCACGAAGATTTTGTTGGGGAATCTAAGAGATACGCATTCAAGCTCTGTTGCATGTAGAACGGAAGTGGTTGTCAATCACGCGCGTTCATAAGTGAGAATGATAATGAGGGTAATCTGACTCATAACATTCATCATGTTCTTGGGTACGAATGAATATCTTGGAATAAGAATAAGACAGAGACCGAATAAGAGAAAATAGAATTGCATTAATACTTGAGGTACAGCAGAGCTCCACACCCTTAATCTATGGTGTGCAGAAACTCCACCGTTGAAAATACATAAGCAAAGAGTTCAGGCATGGCCGAATGGCCAGCCCTCTCTAACGTGATCAATGATCCCCTAAGATGAAGAATAAAACAAAACTGAGATCAAAGATGTCTAATACAATAGATAAATGTCCTATATATACTAGACTAGCTACTAGGGTTTACATGAGTAAGTAATTGATGCATAAATCCACTTCCGGGGCCCACTTGGTGTATGCTTGGGCTGAGCTTGATCATTCCACGAGCTAAGGCATTTCTTGGCGTCAAACTCCAGGTTATGACGTGTTTTGGGCGTTCAACTCCGGATCATGACGTTTTTCTGGCGTTTAACTCCAGACAGCAGCGTGTACTTGGAGTTCAACGCCAAGTTACGTCGTCATTCTTCGAATAAAGTATGGACTATTATATATTGCTGGAAAGCCCTGGATGTCTACTTTCCAACGCCGTTGAGAGCGCGCCAATTGGAGTTGTGTAGATCCAGAAAATCCATTTCAAGTGTAGGGAGGTCAGAATCCAACAGCATCAGTAGTCCTTTTGTCAGCCTTCTTCAGAGTTTTGCTCAAATCCCTCAATTTCAGCCAGAATTTACCTGAAATCACAGAAAAACACACAAACTCATAGTAAAGTCCAGAAATGTGAATTTAACATAAAAACTAATGAAAACATCCCTAAAAGTAGCTCAAACTTACTAAAAACTATATAAAAACAATGCCAAAAAGCGTATAAATTATCCGCTCATCACAACACCAAACTTAAATTGTTGCTTGTCCCCAAGAAACTGAAAATCAAATAGGATAAAAGAAGAGAATATACTATAAAGTCCAAAATATCAATGAATATTAATTTAATTACATGAGCGGGACTTGTAGCTTTTTGCTTCTGAACAGTTTTGGCATCTCACTTTTTCCTTTGTAGTTTAGAGTGATTGGCATCTCTAGGAACTTAGAATTTTGGATAGTGTTATTGACTTTCCTAGTTAAGCATGTTGATTCTTGAACAGAGCTACTCATGAGTCTTGGCTGTGGCCCTAAGCACTTTGTCTTCCAGTATTACCACCGGATACACAAATGCCACAGACATATAACTGGGTGAACCTTTTCAGATTGTGACTCAGCTTTGCTAAAGTCCAGAGCTCTTAAGCACACTCTTTTGGATCACGACTTTAACCACTCAGTCTCAAGCTTTTCACTTGGACCTTCATGACACAAGCACATGGTTAGGGACAGCTTGATTTAGCCGCTTAGGCCTGGATTTAACTTCCTTGGGCCATGGCCATCCCTCTGTGACAAAAGAGAGTAAGCATGAAGAGCTTCTCTCAGTTTAGAGTCAAGAAGAGCCCCCACAGTCAAACTCTAAGTTTGGTGTTGTGAGGCCACAACCAAACTATAAGTTTGGTGTTAAGATCCCATATCCAAACTCTAAGTTTGGTGTTGGGACTACACAACATTGACCTGATCACCTTGTGGCTCCATGAGAGCAACTGTCAAGCTATTGACATTAAAGAAGCGCTTGTTGGGAGGCAACCCAATTTTATTTATCTAATTTTTATTTTATTCTATTTTTTGTTATTTGGTGTTTTATTAGGTACATGATCATGAGGAGTCACGAAAAAATCAAAAAAAATTAAAAACAGAATCAAAAACAGCAGAAGAAAAAATTCACACCCTGGAGGACGCACAGGCTGGCGTTCAACGCCAGTAAGATGCATCTGGCCGGCGTTCAACGCCAGAACAGAGCACCATTCTGGCGCTGAACGCCAGAAACAAGCAACATTCTGGCGCTGAACGACAGGAATGTGCCTAGAGAAGAAAAGCTGGCGCTGAACGCCAGTAACAAGCATGAAACTGGCGTTCAACGCCAGAAACATGCTTTACATGGGTGTTGAACGCCCAGAATGTGCACCAATGGGCGTTTAAACGTCAGAATGGTGTGCAAAGTCATTTTACATGCCTATTTGGTGCAAGGATGGAATTCCTTGACACCTCAGGATCTGTGGACCCCACAGGATCACCTCAGGATCTGTGGACCCCACAGGATCCCCACCTACTATATTCCCTCCTTACCTCCTAATCCTATTTTTGTGATTTGTATTCCCCATGTCACACTTCCCAACACTATTCACCAATCACCTCAATTCCTCTTCCCAATCACCCCCTTCACCACTCACATCCATCCACTCTTCCCCATAAACCCCACCTACCTTCAAAAATTCAAAAACATTTTCCCACCCATTCCCACCCTAAATGGCCGAACAAACACTACCACCTCTCCCTATATATACCCTTCCATGCTACTTCATTTTCACACAACACAACCCCTTCTTCTTCACCTAGGCCGAACCTACATCTCTTCCCCTCTACCATATTTTCTTCTTCTTCTTCTTCTTCTTCTTCTTCTTCTTCTTCTTCTTCTTCTTCTTCTTCTTCTTCTCTTCTTTCTTCTATTGCTCGAGGACGAGCAATATTTTAAGTTTGGTGTGTGGTCAAAGCAAAATCTTTTTTGTTTTCCACTACCATCAATGGCACCTAAGGCCGGAAAAGGTAAAAGGAAGACAAAAGCTTCCACTTCCGAGTCATGGGAGATGGAAAGATTCATCTCCAAAAGCCATCAAGACCACTTCTATGATGTTGTGGCAAAGAAGAAGGTGATCCCTGAGGTCCCTTTCAAGCTCAAGAAAAATGAGTATCCGGAGATCCGACATGAGATCCGAAGAAGAGGTTGAGAAGTCTTAACCAACCCCATGCAACAAGTCGGAATCTTAATGGTTCAAGAGTTCTATGCCAATGCATGGATCACTAGGAACCATGATCAAAGTATGAACCCGGATCCAAAGAATTATCTCACAATGGTTCGGGGGAAATACTTAGATTTTAGTCCGGAAAATGTGAGGTTGGCGTTTCACTTGCCCATGATGCAAGGAGATGAACGCCCCTACACTAGAAGGGTCAACTTTAATCAAAGGTTGGACTAAGTCCTTATGGACATATGTGTGGAAGGAGCTCAGTGGAAGAGAGACTCTAAAGGCAAGCCAGTCCAACTAAGAAGACTGGACCTCAAGCCTGTGGCTAGAGGATGGTTGGAGTTCATTCAACGCTCCATCATTCCTACAAGCAACCGATCTGAAGTTACTGTGGATCGGGCCATCATGATTCATAGCATCATGATTGGAGAGGAAGTAGAAGTTCATGAGGTCATCTCCAATGAAATCTACAAAATAGCCGACAAGTCCTCCAATATGGCACGGCTAGCTTTCCCTCACCTTATTTGCCATCTATGTTACTCAGTTGGAGTTATCATAGAAGGAGACATCCCCATTGAAGAGGATAAGCCCATCACCAAGAAGAGGATGGAGCAAGCAAGAGAGATCCCTCACGGTTCTGAAGAGATGCATGAGGAAGCTCATCATCAAGAAATCTCTGAGATGCCTCAAGGGATGCACTTTCCTCCCAACAACTATTGAGAACAACTCAACACTTCCTTAGAAGATTTGAGCCACAATGTTGAACAATTAAGGGTGGAACACCATGAGCACTCCATCATTCTCCATGAAATAAGAGAAGATCAAAGAGCAATGAGGGAGGAGCAACAAAGGCAAGGAAGGGACATAGAAGAGCTTAAGGACATTGTTGGTCCTTCAAGAAGAAGACGCCACTAAGGTGGATTCATTCCTTGTTCTTATTTTTTTTTTCTATTTTTCGGTTTTTAATGTTGTGTTTATTTATGTTTTGTGTCTTTACTTCATGATCATTAGTATGTAGTAACTATGTCTTAAAGCTATGAATAAATTCCATTAATCCTTCACCTCTCTTAAATGAAAAATCTTTTAATTCAAAAGAACAAGAAGTACATGAATTTCGAATTTACCCTTGAATTTAATTTAATTATATTGATATGGTGACAATACTTTTTGTTTTCTGAATGAATGATTAAACAGTGCATATGTCTTTTGATATTGTTGTTTATGAGTGTTAAAATTGTTGGCTCTTGAAAGAATGATGAACAAAGAGAAATGTTATTGATGATCTGAAAAATCATGAAATTGATTCTTGAAGCAAGAAAAAGCAGTGAAAAGCAAAAGCTTGTGCGAAGAAAAAGAGAAAAAAATGGCGAAAAAAATAGAAAGAAAAAGAAAAAGCAAGCAGAAAAAGCCAATAGCCCTTAAAACCAAAAGGCAAGGGTAAAAAGGATCCAAGGCTTTGAGCATCAAAGGATAGGAGGGCCCAAGGAAATAAAATCCAAGCCTAAGCGGCTAAATCAAGCTGTCCCTAACCATGTGCTTGTGTCATGAAGGTCCAAGTGAAAAGCTTGAGACTGAGTGGTTAAAGTCGTGATCCAAAGCAAAAGAGTGTGCTTAAGAGCTCTGGACACCACTAACTGGGGACTCTAGCAAAGCTAAGTCACAATCTGAAAAGGTTCACCCAGTTATGTGTCTGTGGCATTTATGTATCCGGTGGTAATACTGGAAAACAAAGTGCTTAGGGCCACGACCAAGACTCATAAGTAGCTGTGTTCAAGAATCAACATGCTTAATTAGGAAAGTCAATAACACTATCCAAAATTCTAAGTTCCCAGAGACGCCAATCACTCTGAACTTCAAAGGAAAAAGTGAGATGCCAAAACTGTTCAGAAGCAAAAAGCTACAAGTCTCGCTCATCTAATTATAATTAATATTCATTGATATTCTGGAATTTATAGTATATTCTCTTCTTTTTATCCTATTTGATTTTCAGTTGCTTGGGGACAAGCAACAATTTAAGTTTGGTGTTGTGATGAGCGGATAATTTATACGCTTTTTGGCATTGTTTTTAGGTAGTTTTTAGTAAGTTCAAGCTACTTTTAGGGATGTAAGAAAGTCATTGAAACTCCTCCCAGTATTCTCCCAAGCAATACAGAAGAGAATCCAAAAGGAGAGTGCAAGGCCATTGATATAATCAATATGGCCGAATGCACAAGGGAGGAGGAGGACAAAAATCCTAGTGAGGAAGACCTCCTGGGACGTCCCTCAAGCAAGAAGGAGTTTCCTATTAAAGATCCAAAGGAATCTGAGGCTCATATAGAGACCATAGAGATTCCATTAAATCTCCTTCTGCCATTCATGAGCTCTGAAGACTATTCTTCCTCTGAAGAGGATGAAGATGTAACTGGAGAGCAAGTTGCTCAATATTTAGGAGCTATCATGAAGCTGAATGCCAAGTTGTTTGGTAATAAGACTTGGGAAAGTGAACCTCCCTTGCTCATTAGTGAACTGGATACCTGGATTCAGCAAATTCTACCTCAAAAGAAACAATATCCTGGCAAGTTCTTAATACCTTGTACCATAGGCACCATGACCTTTGAAAAAGCTCTGTGTGATCTGGGGTCAGGGATAAATCTTATGCCACTCTCTGTAATGGAGAAGCTGGGGATCATTGAGGTACAACCTGCCTTGTTCTCATTACAATTGGCTGACAAGTCATTGAGACAAGCTTATGGAATAGTAGAGAACGTGTTAGTAAAGGTTAAAGGCCTTTACATCCCTGCTGATTTCATAATCTTAGACACTAGGAAGGAAGAGGATGATTGCATCATCCTTGGAAAACCTTTCCTAGCCACAGCAGGAGCTGTGATAGATGTCAACAGAGGTGAATTAGTCCTTCAATTGAATAGGGACTACCTTGTGTTTAAGGCACATGGCCATCCCTCTGTGACAAAAGAGAGTAAGCATGAAGAGCTTCTCTCAGTTCAGAGTCAAGAAGAGCCCACACAGTCAAACTCTAAGTTTGGTGTTGTGAGGCCACAACCAAACTCTAAGCTTGGTGTTAAGATCCCATATCCAAACTCTAAGTTTGGTGTTGGGACTACACAACATTGACCTGATCACCTTGTGGCTCCATGAGAGCCACTGTCAAGCTATTAACATTAAAGAAGCGCTTGTTGGGAGGCAACCCAATTTTATTTATCTAATTTTTATTTTATTTTATTGTTATTTTGTGTTTTATTAGGTACATGATCATGAGGAGTCACGAAAAAAAAAATCATAAAAATTAAAAACTGAGTCAAAAACAGTAGAAAAAAATTCGCACCCTGGAGGAAGCACAGGCTGGCGTTCAACGCCAGTAAGATGCATCTGGCCGGCATTCAACGCCAGAACAGAGCATCATTCTGGCACTGAACGCCAGAAACAAGCAACATTCTGGCGCTGAACGCCAGGAATGTGCCTAGAGAAGAAAAGCTGGCACTGAACGCCAGTAACAAGCATGAAACTGGCGTTCAACGCCAGAAATATGCTTTACATGGGCGTTGAACGCCCGAATGTGCACCAATGGGCGTTTAAACGCCAGAATGGTGTGCAAAGGCATTTTACATGCCTATTTGGTGCAAGGATGGAATTCCTTGACACCTCAGGACCTGTGGACCCCACAGGATCACCTCAGGATCTGTGGACCCCACAGGATCCCCACCTACCATATTCCCACCTTACCTCCTAATCCTAGTTTTTGTGATTAGTCTTCCCCATGTCACACTTCCCAACACTCCTCACCAATCACCCCCTTCACCACTCACATCCATCCACTCTTCCCCATAAGCCCCACCTACCTTCAAAAATTCAAAATCAATTTCCCACCTATTCCCACCCTAAATGGCCGAATACACACTACCCCCTCTCCCTATAAATACCCTTCCATTCTACTTCATTTTCACACAACACAAACCCCTCTTCTCCCACTTAGCCGAACCTACATCTCTCCCTCTCTACCAGATTTTTATCTTCTTCTTCTTCTCTTCTTTCTTCTCTTGCTCGAGGGCGAGCAATATTTTAAGTTTGGTGTGGTAAAAGCATAAGCTTTTTGTTTTTCCATTACCATCAATGGCACCTAAGGACGGAGTATCCTCTAGAAAAGAAAAAGGGAAGACAAAAGCTTCCACCTCCGAGTCATGGGAGATGGAAAGATTCATCTCCAAGAGCCATCAAGACCACTTCTATGATGTTGTGGCAAAGAAGAAGGTGATCCCTGAGGTCCCTTTCAAGCTCAAGAAGAATGAGTATCCGGAAATCCGACATGAGATCCGAACAAGAGGTTGGGAAGTCCTAACCAACCCCATGCAACAAGTCGGATCCATAATGGTTCAAGAGTTCTATGCCAATGCATGGATCACTAGGAACCATGATCAAAGTATGAACCCGAATCCAAAGAATTATCTCACAATGGTTCGGGGGAAATACTTAGATTTTAGTCCGGAAAATGTGAGGTTGGCGTTTCACTTGCCCATGATGCAAGGAGATGAACTCCCCTACACTAGAAGGGTCAACTTTAATCAAAGGTTGGACCAAGTCCTAATGGACATATGTATGGAAGGAGCTCAGTGGAAGAGAGACTCCAAAGCCAAGCCAGTCCAACTAAGAAGACTGGACCTCAAGCCTGTGGCTAGAGGATGGTTGGAGTTCATTCAACGCTCCATCATTCCTACAAGCAACCGATCTGAAGTTACTGTGGATCGGGCCATCATGATTTATAGCATCATGATTGGAGAGGAAGTAGAAGTTCATGAGGTCATCTCCAATGAAATCTACAAAATAGCCGACAAGTCCTCCAATATGGCATGGCTAGCTTTCCCTCACCTTATTTGCCATCTATGTTACTCAGCTGGAGTTATCATAGAAGGAGACACCCCCATTGAAGAGGATAAGCCCATCACCAAGAAGAGGATGGAGCAAGCAAGAGAGATCCCTCACGGTTCTCAAGAGATGCATGAGGAAGCTCATCATCAAGAAATCCCTGAGATGCCTCAAGGGATGCACTTTCCTCCCAACAACTATTGGGAACAACTCAACACTTTCTTAGAAGATTTGAGCCACAATGTTGAACAATTAAGGGTGGAACACCATGAGCACTCCATCATTCTCCATGAAATAAGAGAAGATCAAAGAGCAATGAGGGAGGAGCAACAAAGGCAAGGAAGGGACATAGAAGAGCTTAAGGACATTGTTGGTCCTTCAAGACGTAGACGCCACTAAGGTGGATTCATTCCTTGTTCTTATTTTTTTCTATTTTTCGGTTTTTAATGTTGTGTTTATTTATGTTTTGTGTCTTTACTTCATGATCATTAGTATGTAGTAACTATGTCTTAAAGCTATGAATAAATTCCATTAATCCTTCACCTCTCTTAAATGAAAAATCTTTTAATTCAAAAGAACAAGAAGTACATGAATTTCGAATTTACCCTTGAATTTAATTTAATTATATTGATGTGGTGACAATACTTTTTGTTTTCTGAATGAATGATTGAACAGTGCATATGTCTTTTGATATTGTTGTTTATGAGTGTTAAAATTTTTGGCTCTTGAAAGAATGATGAACAAAGAGAAATGTTATTGATGATCTGAAAAATCATGAAATTGATTCTTGAAGCAAGAAAAAGCAGTGAAAAGCAAAAGCTTGTGCGAAAAAAAAGAGAAAAAAATGGCGAAAAAAATAGAAAGAAAAAGAAAAAGCAAGAAGAAAAAGCCAATAGCCCTTAAAACCAAAAGGCAAGGGTAAAAAGGATCCAAGGCTTTGAGCATCAATGGATAGGAGGGACCAAGGAAATAAAATACAGGCCTAAGCGGCTAAATCAAGCTGTCCCTAACCATGTGCTTGTGTCATGAAGGTCCAAGTGAAAAGCTTGAGACTGAGTGGTTAAAGTCGTGATCCAAAGCAAAAGAGTGTGCTTAAGAGCTCTGGACACCACTAACTGGGGACTCTAGCAAAGCTAAGTCACAATCTGAAAAGGTTCACCCAGTTATGTGTCTGTGGCATTTATGTATCCGGTGGTAATACTGGAAACAAAGTGCTTAGGGCCACGGCCAAGACTCATGAGTAGCTGTGTTCAAGAATCAACATGCTTAACTAGGAAAGTCAATAACACTATCCAAAATTCAAAGTTCCCAGAGACGCCAATCACTCTGAACTTCAAAGGAAAAAGTGAGATGCCAAAACTGTTCAGAAGCAAAAAGCTACAAGTCCCGCTCATCTAATTATAATTAATATTCATTGATATTCTGGAATTTATAGTATATTCTCTTTTTTTTATCCTATTTGATTTTCAGTTGCTTGGGGACAAGCAACAATTTAAGTTTGGTGTTGTGATGAGCGGATAATTTATACGCTTTTTGGCATTGTTGTTAGGTAGTTTTTAGTAAGTTTAAGCTACTTTTAGGGATGTTTTCATTAGTTTTTATGTTAAATTCACATTTCTGGACTTTACTATGAGTTTGTGTACTTTTCTGTGATTTCAGGTAAATTCTGGCTGAAATTGAGGGACTTGAGCAAAACTCTGAAAAAGGCTGACAAAAGGACTGCTGATGCTGTTGGAATCTGACCTCCCGGCACTCGAATTGGATTTTCTGGAGCTACAGAACTCCAAATGGCGCGCTCTCAACAGCGTTTAAAGTAGACATCCAGAGCTTTCCAGCAATATATAATGGTCCATACTTTATTCGGAAATTGACGACGTAACTTGGCGTTGAACGCCAAGTACATGCTGCTGTCTAGAGTTAAATGCCAGAAAAACGTCATGATCCGGAGTTGAACGCCCAAAACACATCATAACTTGGAGTTCAACTCCAAGAAAAGCCTCAGCTCGTGGATAGATCAAGCTCAGCCCAAACATACACCAAGTGGGCCCCGGAAGTGGATTTAAGCATCAATTACTTACTCATGTAAACCCTAGGAGCTAGTTTATTATATATAGAACATTTAACTATTGTATTAGATGTCCTTTTGGACCACGTTTCATCTTTGGTCTCAGTTTTGTTTTATTCTTCATCTTAGGAGGCCATTGAGCATGTTTTGGGGGGCTGGGCATTCGGCCATGCCTGAACCTTTCACTTATGTATTTTCAACAGTGAAATTTCTGCACACCATAGATTAAGGGTGTGGAGCTCTGCTATACCTCAAGTTTCAATACAATTATTATTACTTTCTATTCAATTCTCTTCTATTCTTATTCCAAGATATACGTTACACTTAACTTTGATGAATGTGATGATCCGTGACACTCATCATCATTCTCACCTATGAACGCGCGTGAGTGACAACCACTTCCGTTCTACTCTAGGCCGGGTGCATATCTCTTAGATTCCCCAACAGAATCTTCATGGTATAAGCTAGATAGATGGCGACATTCATGAGGATCCGGAAAGTCTAAACCTTGTCTATCGTATTCTGAGTAGGATTCTGTGATTGAATGATTGTGACGAGCTTCAAACTCCTGAAGGCTGGGCGTGATGACAAGCGCAAAAGAATCAAGGGATTCTATTCCATCCTGATTGAGAACCAACAGATGATTAGCCGTGCTGTGACAGAGCATAGGAACGTTTTCACTGAGAGGATGGGATGTAGCCATTGACAACGGTGATGCCCTACATACAGCTTGCCATGGAAAGGAGTAGGAAGGATTGGATGAATGTAATAAGAAAGTAGAGATTCAAGAGGAGCACAGCATCTCCAAACGCTTATCTGAAATTTCCACTATTGATTTACATAAGTATTTCTATCCCTTTTTATTGTTTATTTATTATTAATTTTCGAACTCATCATAAACCAATTTAATCTGCCTAACTGAGATTTACAAGGTGACCATAGCTTGCTTCATACCAACAATCTCTGTGGGATCGACCCTTACTCACGTAAGGTTTATTACTTGGACGACCCAGTACACTTGCTGGTTAGTTGAACGGAGTTGTGAAAAGAAAGTGCTGAGTTAATGTTTTTGTGCACATACCAAAGAGCTAAAATTGTTGATCACAATTTCGTCCACCAGGCATCCTCATTGATGAGGACAAGCCCATCACTAAGAAAAGGATGGAGCAAACAAGAGATCCCACTCATCATGAAATCCCTGAGATGCCTCAAGGGATGCACTTTCCTCCACAAAATTATTGGGAGCAAATCAACACCTTCCTAGGAGAATTGAGTTCCAACATGGGACAACTAAGGGTGGAGCACCAAGAACATTCCATCATCCTCCATGAAATTAGAGAAGATCAAAGAATCATGAGAGAGGAGCAACAAAGGCAAGGAAGAGACATTGAGGAGCTCAAGCACTAAGGTGTTTATAACAGATTATGAGCCGTCATCACTAAGGTGGACCCGTTCTTTAATATCCTTGTCCTTTATTTCTCTGTTTTTCAAATTTTTATGCTTATGTTTATCTATGTTTGTGTCTTATGATCATTAGTGTCTTAGTGTCTATGCCTTAAAGTTATGAATGTCCTATGAATCCATCACCTTTCTTAAATGAAAAATGTTCTTAATTGAAAAAGAGAAGAATTGCATGAATTTTGAATTTTATAACAGATTAATTATTTTGATGTGGTGGCAATACTTTGACTTCTGAATGTATGCTTGAACAGTGCATATGTCTTTTGAATTTGTTGTTCATGAATGTTGGCTCTTGAAAGAATGATGAAAAAGGAGACATGTTACTGAGGATCTGAAAAATCATAAAAATGATTCTTGAAACAAGAAAAAGCAGTGAATTCAAAAAAAAAAGAGAGATTATGTGCGAAAAAAAAGAGAGAGAGAAAGCAAGCAGAAAAAGTCAATAGCCTTTTAAACCAAAAGGCAAGGGTAAAAATAAAGTCGTGATCCAAGGCAAAAAGAGTGTGCTTAAGAACCATGGACACCTCTAATTGGGGACTCTAGCAAAGCTGAGTCACAATCTGAAAAGGTTCACCCAGTTATGTGTCTGTGGCATGTATGTATCCGGTGGTAATACTGGAAGACAGAGTGCTTTGGGCCACGGCCAAAACTCACAAAGTAGCTGTGTTCAAGAATCATCATACTTAACTAGGAGAATCAACAACACTATCTGGATTTTGAGTTCCTATAGAAGCCAATCATTCTGAATTTCAAAGGATACAGTGAGATGCCAAAACTGTTCAGAGGCAAAAAGCTAAAAGCCCCGCTCATCTAATTAATACTGATCTTCATAGATATTTTTGGAATTCATTGCATATTCTCTTCTTTTTATCTTATTTGATTTTCAGTTGCTTGGGGACAAGCAACAATTTAAGTTTGGTGTTGTGATGAACGGATAATTTGTACGCTTTTTGGCATTGTTTTTAGTATGTTTTTAGTATGATCTAGTTAGTTTTTAGTATATTTTTATTAGTTTTTAGTTAAAATTCACTTTTCTGGGCTTTACTATGAGTTTGTGTGTTTTTCTGTGATTTCAGGTATTTTCTGGCTGAAATTGAGGGACCTGAGCAAAAATCTGATTCGGAGACTAAAAAGGACTGCAGATGCTGTTGGATTCTGACCTCTCTGCACTCGAAGTGGATTTTCTGGAGCTGCAGAAGCCCAATTGGCGCGCTCTTAACGGCGTTGGAAAGTAGACATTCTAGGCTTTCCAGAAATATATGATAGTCCATACTTTGCCCGAGATTTGATGGCCCAAACCGGCCTTCGAAATCAGCTCAAGAATTCTGGCGTTTAACGCCGGAACTGGCACAAGAATGGGAGTTAAACGCCCAAACTGGCACAAAAGCTGGCGTTTAACTCCAAGAAAAGTCTCTACACATGAAAGCTTCAATTCTCAGCCCAAGCACACACCAAGTGGGCCCGGAAGTGGATTTCTATATCATTTACTCATTTTTGTAAACTCTAAGCTACTAGTTCTCTATAAATAAGACCTTTTGCTATTGTATTTTAACCTTTTGATCACTTTAGATCTTAGGATCATCTTTGGACGTCTAGTTCTTAGATTATGGGAGGCTGGCCATTCGACCATGCCTAGACCTTGTTCTTATGTATTTTCAACGGTGGAGTTTCTACACACCATTGATTAAGGTGTGGAGCTCTGCTGTACCTCGAGTATTAATGCAATTACTATTGTTCTTCTATTCAATTCAGCTTATTCTTGGTCTAAGATATTCATTTGCACCCAAGAACATGATGAATGTGATGATTATGTGACGCTCATCATCATTCTCACTTATGAACGCGTGCTTGACAACCACTTCCGTTCTACATGCAAACAAGGCTTGAGTGGATATCTCTTGGATTCCTTAATCAGAATCTTCGTGGTATAAGCTATAATTGATGGCGGCATTCTTGAGAATCCGGAAGGTCTAAACCTTGTCTATGGTAATCTGAGTAGGATTCAAGGATTGAATGACTGTGACGAGCTTCAAACTCGCAATTGTGGGGCGTTTCACAACTACCAACTTTACAATTTAAATATATAAAATAACTCAAAAATTGTAAAATTAAATGAAATTTCTGATTTAAATAGCCAAACATCATTATTTTTGAAGTTCTAAAACTTTAAATCATAAATAGAAAAATAATCCAGGAATATAGAGTTTGGATAAAAATCTTAATTTATCTCAAATTCAATTAATCAAAACTATCTTTAATTACCTTCAATAAGATAATTTATGAAATTAAAACTATAAATAAATATATGGTCTGAGATTAGTTCAAAATAGGACTTTTCAAAAGTCTTGGGTCTTACAAGAAGGATACCCCCATTGAAAAAATTTTATATATGACAAAAAGCTATGCATAGACTCTTGAGGATGCACGACGGGGGACAATCCATCTATGTGACATTGCTTGGGTGTGTTTATTGTAATTGGTTTACCTATATGAATAATTATGTTTAACTACTAATTTCTCTACTTGATGTAACTGTTTGATTGTGTTTGAACCTTCTTACTTGTGTTTGTGACTGAAATTGAGTGGATTGCAAAGAATTAGATGTTGACTGAGTTGTTTGGGCCTAGGGCCGTGTTTTTGGTTTGTGTTTTTGGTTTAGTAAAGTATGACAAATCAACCTGGTTCAGCATAGACTTAATGAACCTGTGCTTGGAATAGTTTGGTCATTCACACTATTTAGAAAAACTTTTGAAATTTGATAAGAAAGGAAAAAGTTTTGGATTTTGAAGAATTAACAGATTTCTCATTTAAAAAGGAATTTTTTGAATTTTTTAATGTAAATCCTTGGTTTTGAAAAGGTACATAAAGCAGCTATTAATTACTGTATTTTAAGAACAGTTTTCTTTTTACGTATCTTATATAGCAATTCTCTAACCCTATAGTAAGAACCAGCAAGGACGATGTTCTCACTCCCCTACAGGTCTTTTCTTTTTCAAGATATGGACGACAAAGTTCGGAAGAGCTTATTACTTTTCTGTTTACACGATATTTTTGTGTTGTTTTAGTATTTATGTTTTCCTCACCTTTAACTTTGGAAGTTTGTACGTATTGTAATTTTCATTGCAAAGTAATAATATGTATGTCTATATGTGTGTGTGTGTGTGTGTGTGTGTGTGTGTGTGTGTGTGTGTGTGTGTGTGTGTGTGTGTGTGTGTGTGTGTGTGTGTGTGTGTGTGTGTATTCTTTGTAAGTATTGTAATTTGCATTGTAAGTATGGATTTATGTTTTTCAAGAAAATGGTCTTTGAAAAAATACAGTTTAAGTTTTAAACATGCTCCTATTTTAGTATTAAATATTTTAAGAGTCGTCGTAATACCCAAGCTATCAGAGTGCCACAGCTAGAAGCGTGACATTTTGATAGCAAGGGTGTTACAGTTTCTTCGTTCTTGGTTCCTTTTTGGTATAGTAAGTGTCTTTGCTCCGAAAACCCTTACCGTTGTTATTCTGTTTTAAGTTATTAAAGATTTAACAAAGTTGATGTTATAGGGTTGAGCTTCAGTTCTTGTATGGTGCGTTTGATGACTGTTGCTGCTGCCTGGATGGTTGGATTTGACGCTGCCGTTGCGAATAAAAGTTTTAAAGGTTTTGTCGTGTAGTTAAGCGATGATCGTGTAGTTAAGTTATGATTTTCGTAACTTATGGATTGAATTGAATTATTTTGGATGATTCTATTATTTCTTTGATTGAATTATTGATTAGTTTTGGTGGCTAGAAATTATTATTTGTAATTGATTGTGCTGAAGTTGGTTTAGATTGTGATATAGTAGAACTGGTTTTATTTAGCTGGTAATGAATTAAGATTTGGAAATGATTTGAAAAGAGTTTGAGAAATGTCTTGGATGCGACTCGAGAAGGGTGGTAAAGTTCGAGTTTAAGAGAGGTGCTGCTGAAATTTTATGAGAATTTTGGAAAGCTGTATTTTGGTTAGTTTGGATTGAAGAATTATTTTATTTGATTTTGATTTATTTGAAAAAAGAATGAATTATGTTTGAGTTTAAATTATTGAGAAAAGGCTTATGTTTTGAGTTTGATTAAGAAATTTCATTTGGAGGAATTTTAGTGAATTTTAAAAGTACCTGGTTTTCGATTGAATTATTCCGTTTTACGACATTTTGGAAAAATTGAGGAATTTGAATTTTGATTTAGCAAAACGTGACGATCTCTGAGCCTTTGGGAATATTTTAAATTTTATAATGAAACTGAAATTTCTTTTGGTTTAAATGATTTGGTTTTAAAATTGGTTCGAAACTTTTAGTTTGCCTAATTTGATTTTGGTTTAAATAATTTGGTTTTAGTTTAAATTTGATTTTGATAGATTCAAATTGAGAAGCTATGATTTTAAGGATTTTTAACAAATTTTAGGAAATGAGATTAGTTGTCACTCCCCTAAAGTCTAGAGGCCTTGCTGAGGGGTTTAACTAATAAATGATTTTCTTTTGTTTTTTGAAAGAATAATTAGTTTTAAGTGAAATTATTTTGTATGTTTTGGAGAATGTTACAAAGAGGCGGTATTGGATTTAAAAGAGAAAGAGATTTGAGATTTGAATTTCCTTGGTAAGATGCAAGGATTGTGGTTTGTCCCACTTGCTCTAGGTCAAGATTTTAAAAGACGGTGGTTTTGAATCTGAACTTTGACCTGGCAAGGATCGTAGTGGTGTACCGCTTGTCCGGTGTCGCAATGGTGGGGATCGTGGTGGTGTACCGCTTATCAGGTGGGAATCGTGGTGGTGTATGATGGGGGAAAATTTAATTTCCACACAAACTCACCGACAAGTATACCGGATCGCATCAAGTAGTAATAACTCACTTAGAGTGAGGTCGATCCCACAGGGATTGATGGATCAAGCAACTTTAGTTAGGTGATTAGTTTAGTTAAGCTGATAGTGAATTGAATGGAGTTGATCTAACAGAAAGTAAAATTGTAAGGAATTTAAAGTGCATAATGTAAATTGACAGAAACTTAAATGGCAAGAAAGGTAAATTGCAGCAAATGTAAAGGGAATTGGGTGCTGGGAAATTGAATGAAGCAGTAAATCAAAGCAAGAACAAGTGACTAAAAGGATCAGGGATTAGAGAGATCATAATCCATAATGAATCAAATGGGTCTCAACTTCTTTCTCAATCATATGAATAGATCTATGGCGGATTAAAATTGATTGGATCCCAATTCCTTGATCTAATTGCCATGAGAAGAGGTTAAGTGCATACCTTTCATCCATAAGCCACACAATCTCTCAAGATCTCAATTCCTCCCAAATGGTGTTGATCAACAGAGTTGTGAAGGATAGAGCCTCAGTTCTAATGCTCATGATTCCCCTTCCGAGGCTCACAAGTGCATTCATAGATTCAAACCCCCTTCCGGAGAGAATGAATAAACAACCAAAACAAAGGTTATCCAATAGCTATCCAAATGAATTGAGAAGAAGAAGAATTTCAGTTAATTCATAGAATCATAACAGAGCTCCTCTCCCTAATGATTGGGGTTCAATGGGTCATCCCTCTAAGACACTTCCAGGAATTCAAAATTGCAAGAAAGTAAATCAAGCTCAATAGAAAAAGTAAGGTAAACTTGGCAGAAAGTAAATTTGCAGAAGAGAATTGTAGAAATTGAAAATTCATTGAAATAAAACAGAATTCAGTACAGAAGAAATGTAAAGTACAGAGAAGAAAAAGTGTATCAAGAGCTTTTTATTCTACTCCTACTCCTACTCCTACAGCTACTACTACTAACAGAACTCCTCCTAAAAACCAGTCTCCTCACTTTCCCCTTGAAATGAAACTGATGCCTTTATATAGGCTTTTCTAAATGACAAATGAAAATGAAATTCAAAACAAATTACAATGAAATTCCTATTCTAGATGATCCTTGTGGTCTTCATTGATTGATCAGAGTGGGCTTTGCTTCCTGTAGTTCAAATGGGCTCAAAATGAAATTAATTTGGTAGAAATGCACTTCCAGGAGAGCGTAGCGTTCATTTGGAGAACGGAGCGTTTTCACACCCACGCATACACGTGCTATACTCTTGCGCGTCCCTGGTGCTGTGGTTCAACGATGTGTACGCGTCCCTTACAGCGTTCACCAAAGGAACGTAGAGTTCATGCAACGAACGCCACCCATGTGTATGCGTCTTATACGCGTCTGCACCATCAATCAAAATTGCCATACCCACGCGGACGCGTCATGCACGCTTACGCATTGATGGCTAAACTTCAAATCCAAATTTTGCACTTTGTCGTAGGCATTCTTTGTTAACGAACGTAGCGTTCTTGATGAGTGAACGCTGGTCCCCCACTTACGCATACGCATCAGGTACGCGTAAGCGTGCTTTTTTGCAAACACCATTCCACGCGTACGCGTCGCTGACTCTTCTCTGCTTCTTCCTTTTCTTTGCTTTTCTTAATCTATCATCAATCAAATACATACATCAAAGCCTTGCCAAATCATAAGATATTGCATCATTCATAATATCAACTAAATCTTGCAAAAAATCTCATTTTTATGCATAAAATTAACAATGTTTGATTGAATCAAGACAAGCATGAAATTATTATTCAAACACTTACTTATGGCCTAAGAAATGTATGAAAACTAGCTAAAAATATAGGAAAAAGGCTTGTGAAACTAGCCTAAGATGACTTGTCATTGATGAGCAGACAATTTATACGCTTTTTGGCATTGTTTTTGGGTAGTTTTTAGTATGATCTAGCTACTTTTAGGGATGTTTTCATTAGTTTTTATGATAAATTCACATTATTGGACTTTACTATGAGTTTGTGTGTTTTTCTGTAATTTCAGGTATTTTCTGGCTGAAATTGAGGGACCTGAGCAAAACTCTGATAGGAGGCTGACAAAGGACTGCTGATGCTATTGGATTCTGACCTCTCTGCACTAGAAATGGATTTTCTGGAGCTACAGAACTCAAAATGACGCGCTCTTAATGGCGTTGGAAAGTAGACATTCAGAGCTTTCCAGAAATATATAATAGTCCATACTTTATTCAAGATTTGACGACATAAACTTGCGCTCAACGCCAATTTCATGCTGCATTCTAGAGTCAAACGCCAGAAACACGTCACGAACCAGAGTTGAACGCCCAAAACATGTTACAACTTGGCATTCAACTCCAAGATAAGCCTCAGCTCGTGGATAGAACAAGCTCAGCCCAAGCACACACCAAGTGGGACCCGGAAGTGGATTTATGCATCAATTACTTACTTTTGTAAATCCTAGTAGCTAGTCTAGTATAAATAGGACTTTTTACTATTGTATTTTCATCCTGGATTGTATTTTGATCCTGTGATCACGTTTTGGGGGCTGACCTCTCGGCCATGCTTGAACCTTCATCACTTATGTATTTTCAATGGTGGAGTTTTTACACACCATAGGTTAAGGGTGTGGAGCTCTGCTGTACCTCAAAGTTTTAATGCAATTACTACTATTTTCTATTCAATTCGATTTATTCTTATTCTAAGATACCATTCGTACTTCAACATGATGGATGTGATGATCCGTGACACTCATCATCATCCATCCCTATGAACGCGTGCCTGACAACCACTTCCGTTCTACAAGCGAAAGCTAGAGTGCGTATCTCTTGGATTCCTGATGCACGACGCATGGTTGCCCCTCGCCTGACAATCGAGCCTTCCATTCCGTGAGATCAGAGTCTTCGTGGTATAAGCTAGAATTGATGGCGGCATTCATGAGAATCCGAAAAGTCTAAACCTTGTTTGTGGTATTCCGAGTAGGATTATGGGATTAAATGACTGTGATGAGCTTCAAACTCACAATTGCTGGGCGTGATGACAAACGCAAAAGAATCAAGGGATTCTATTCCAACATGATCGAGAATCGACAGATGATTAGCCGTGCCATGACAGAGCATTTGGACTTTTTTCACTGAGAGGATAGGATGTAGCCATTGACAACGGTGATGCCCTACATACAGCTTGCCATGGAAAGGAGTAAGAAGGATTGGATGGATGCAGTAGGAAAGTAGAGATTCAGAAGGAATACAGCATCTCCATACACCTATCTGAAATTCCCACCATTAAATTACTTGAGTAACTCTATCCTTATTTTCTGTTTATTTACTATTATTCAATTTTCGAAAATCCAATAATCTCTTAATTCAGTTAAATCTGCCTGACTGGGATTTACAAGATGACCATAGCATGCTTCATACCAACAATCTCTGTGGGATCGACCCTTACTCACGTAAGGTATTACTTGGACGACCCAGTACACTTGCTGGTTAGTTGTGCGGAGTTGTGACAAAGTGAGATTCACGTTTGAGAGCACCAAATCTTGGAGCCATTGTTGATGATCACAATTTCGTCCACCAGTCATCAATGTACTGCCCACCAATTTTCAAGAGGATAATATCTGGGTTAGCTACCGGATGTCTTGGGTTTTGGTAAAGTAACCGACACGTGAAATCACGGCCAGTAGGGTAGGCATGCATCATGTTGCACTTGTTTGTTTTGTTTATGTGTGGTTAAGTGTTTTGGTTTGCCTATCTGATGAATTTTGTTTAACTGGTAACTGTGATACTTGTTATAACTGTTCTTTAAATGTGTTTGCCTTGCATTATTTGTGTCTCTGATTAATTATGTTTTAGGATTGAGTTTTGATGGTAGTTTATTTTTAATTGGGCTGGAGGCTGAGTTTATTTGATTTGGGCCGAAGGCCAAGTTGATTTAATTTGGGCCGGAGACCAAGTTAATTTGATTTGGGCCAGAGGCCGTGATTGGCTGGATCATTGGTAAGTTTTGGTTAAAATGGTTTCTTTGTAAGCGGTGAAATGTATGGAATGTTATTTTGCATGAAATTTTTATAAGAAAAATATGAGTTTTAAATTTGGATAATGAACTGATGATAACTGCGTCATGCGATTGAAAATAATTTTATCTAAAATATCTTCTTATGATAATTCTTAAAAACTCTGTACTGAGAACCAACAAGGACGATGCTTTCACCCCCTACATACTTTTGTTTTCAGGATAGACGAGGAAGCTTGTGGAGTTTTTGTTAAGTTCTTAGATATGCTATTCTGTTTGTATATATATTAGTCATAGCTTTTTCCTCACCTTTGTCATTATAATTTTGTAAGAGGGATAGGAGTTGTATGATTTGTATGTATATAATATGTAAAAGTGACTTGTGTAAGAAGTCTTGTATGTATGTATGTATATGCATGTTAGTAAAAATTTAAAAGTATTTATGGTTTCCAAGAAAATAGCGATACAATTTTGAGTTAAAGGCTAATATCTTATTATTAAATATATGGAAGTTGTCGAAATATTCTCGCTATCAAAGTGGCACATCCAGAAGCGTGACATTCTTATAGTGAGGATGTTACACCTTGCTGAGTGTGCAAGATTCTGTTGGCAAAGCGAAGAAGGCTTTTCGTTTGAGATTTCTCTTTTTACTTAGCATTTTCTCCACTTTTAAAACTCTATTGTATTTTTCTCTTAGAGGTTGTTATTTGGAGAAGCAGGACTTTTATTTTGTACACTTTTTGCATTCTGATCTTCTAGCCAGCCTTTTTTTTGTAGGTCGACAATAGTAATTGATGAGCGGATAATTTATACGCTTTTTGGCATTGTTTTTAGGTAGTTTTTAGTAAGTTCAAGCTACTTTTAGGGATGTTTTCATTAGTTTTTATGTTAAATTCACATTTCTGGAATTTACTATGAGTTTGTGTGTTTTTCTATGATTTCAGGTAATTTCTGGCTGAAATTGAGGAACTTGAGCAAAATTCTGAAAAAGGCTGACAAAAGGACTGGTGATGCTGTTGGAATCTGACCTCCCTACACTCGAAATGGATTTTCTGGAGCTACAGAACTCCAATTGGCGCGCTCTCAACGGCGTTGGAAATTAGACATCTAGAGCTTTCCAGTACATGCTGCTGTCTGGAGTTAAACGCTAGAAACACGTCACAACCTGGAGTTGAACGCCCAAAACACGTTATAACTTGGCGTTCAACTCCAAGAGAAGCCTCAGCTCGTGGATAGATCAAGCTCAGCCCAAGCATACACCAAGTGGGCCCCGGAAGTGGATTTATGCATCAATTACTTACTCATGTAAACCCTAGTAGCTAGTTTAGTATAAATAAGACTTTTTACTAGTGTATTAGTCGTCTTTTGACCACGTTTCATCTTTGGTCTCAGTTTTGTTTTATTCTTCATCTTAGGAGGCCATTGAGCACGTTTTAGGGGGCTGGCCATTCGGCCATGCCTGAACCTTTCACTTATGTATTTTCAACGGTGGAGTTTCTACACACCATAGATTAAGGGTGTGGAGCTCTGCTGTACCTCAAGTTTCAATACAATTATTATTACTTTCTATTCAATTCTCTTTTATTCTTATTCCAAGATATACGTTGCACAACACTTTGATGAATGTGATGATCCGTGACACTCATCATCATTCTCACCTATGAACGTGCGTGACTGACAACCACTTCCGTTCTACTCTAGGCCGGGCGCATATCTCTTAGATTCCCCAACAGAATCTTCGTGGTATAAGCTAGATAGATGGCGGCATTCATGGGGATCTGGAAAGTCTAACCTTGTCTGTGGTATTCCGAGTAGGATTCCGGGAATCTGGAAAGTCTAACCTTGTCTGTGGTATTCCGAGTAAGATTCCGGTATTGAATGACTCTGATGAGCTTCAAACTCCTGAAGGCTGGGCGTGATAACAAACGCAAAAGAATCAATGGATTCTACTCCAACCTGATTGAGAACCGACAGATGATTAGCCGTGCTGTGACAGAGCATTTGGACCATTTTCACTGAGAGGATGGGATGTAGCTATCAACAAGGGTGATGCCTCCAGACGATTAGCCGTGCAGTGACAGCGCATAGGACCATTTTTCCGAGAGGATTGAAAGTAGCCATTGATGATGGTGATGCCCTACATACATCTTGCCATGGAAAGGAGTAAGAAGGATTGGATGAATGTAATAAGAAAGTAGAGATAAGAACGGATTCTAGCATCTCCACACGCCTATCTGAAATTCCCACTATTGATTTACATAAGTATTTCTATCCCTTTTTATTTTCTATTTATTATTAATTTTCGAAACCCATAACCATTTAATCTGCCTAACTGAGATTTACAAGGTGACCATAGCTTGCTTCATACCAACAATCTCTGTGGGATCGACCCTTACTCACGTAAGGTTTATTACTTGGACGACCCAGTACACTTGCTGGTTAGTTGAACGAGATTGTGAAAAGAAAGTGCTGAGTTAATGTTTTTATGCACATGCCAAAGAGCCATTATTGTTGATCACAATTTCGTCCACCAAGTTTTTGGCGCCGTTGCCGGGGATTGTTCGAGTATGGACAACTGGCGGTTCATCTTGTTGCTCTGATTAGGTAATTTTCTTTTCAAAAACTTTTTCAAAATTTTTCTTTTTCGTTTTTCCAAAAAAAATTTCGAAAAAAAAATTAATAAAAATCCAAAAAAATTAGAAAATCATAAAATCAAAAATATTTTGTGTTCTTGTCTGAGTCTTGAGTCAATTTTTAAGTTTGGTGTCAATTGCATGCTTTAAAAATTTTTCTTGCATTTTTCGAAAATTCCATGCATTCATAGTGTTCTTCATGATCTTCAAGTTGTTCTTGACAAGTCTTCTTGTTTGATCTTGATGATTTCTTGTTTTGTGTTGTTTGTTGTTTTTCATGTGCATCTTTGCATTCATATTTTTCAAGCATTAAAAATTTTCTAAGTTTGGTGTCTTGCATGTTTTCTTTGCATCAAAAATTTTTCAAAATTATGTTCTTGATGTTCATCATGATCTTCAAAGTGTTCTTGGTGTTCATCTTGACATTCATAGTGTTCTTGCATGCATTATGTGTTTGATCCAAAATTTTCATATTTTGGGTCATTTTTATGTTTTTTTCTCTCATCTTTAAAGATTCAAAAATCAAAAAAATATCTTTTCCTTATTTCCCTCCAAATTTTCGAAATTTTGGGTTGACTTGGTCAAAAATTTTTAAAAATTAGTTGTTTCTTACAAGTCAAGTCAATATTTCAATTTTAAAAATCCTATCTTTTCAAAATCTTTTTTTCAAAAATTATATCTTTTCATTTTTTTTCCATTTTTCGAAAATTTCAAAAATCTTTTTCAAAATATTTTTCAAAATCTTTTTCTTATCTTTATATCATATTTCCGAAAATTAGCTAACAATTAATGTGATTGATTCAAAAATTTGAAGTTTGTTACTTTCTTGTTAAGAAAGGTTCAATCTTTAAGTTCTAGAATCTTATCTTGTAGTTTCTTGTTAGTGAAGTAAGTAATTTCAAATTTTTGAATTAAATCTTTTTATCTTTTATCTTATCTTCTTCAAAAATTTTATCTTTTTCAAAATTTTATTTCAAGATATCTTATCTAACTTCTTATCTTCTTATCTTTTTAAAATTTTGATTTTAATACTAACTCTTTGACTTTTTTGTTTGTTTCTTATCTTCTTCAAAACCACCTAACTACTTTTTTCTCTCTAATTTTCGAAAATATCTCACCTCTCTTTCAAAAATTCTTTTTGTTCTAAATTTCAATTTTAATCTTATCTTATCTTTAATTTTCAAAAATTACTAATCCCTTTTTCAAAATTATTTTCGAAATTTCCCCTCTCTTTTCTTATTCTATTTAATTATTTATTTACTAACACTTCTCTTCACCTCTCTTCATCTAAAAATTCGAACCCAATTTATCCCTTGTGTTTGGATTCTTCACTTTTCTTTCTTCTACCCCCTTCTTCTTCTACTAACATAAGGAATCTCTATACTGTGACATAGAGAATTCCTCTTCTTTTCTTGTTTTCTTCTCTTTCATATGAGCAGGAACAGGGAAAAAGGCACTCTTGTTGAAATTGATCCTGAACCTGAAAGGACTCTGAAAAGGAAACTAAGAGAAACTAAATTACAACAATCTAAAGGTAACCTTTCAGAAATTTTCGAACAAGAGAAGGAGATGGCAGCCGAAAATAATAATAATGCAAGGAGAATGCTTGGTGACTTCACAAAGCCAATGTCCAAATTTGATGGAAGAAGCATCTCCATTCCTGCCATTGGAGCCAATAACTTTGAGCTGAAACCTCAGCTAGTTGCCTTAATGCAACAAAATTGCAAGTTTTATGGACTTCCATCTGAAGATCCTTATCAATTTTTAACTGAGTTCTTGCAGATCTGTGAGACTGTAAAGACGAATGGAGTTGATCCTGAAGTCTACAGACTCATGCTTTTCCCTTTTGCTGTAAGAGACAGAGCTAGAATATGGTTGGATTCACAACCCAAGGATAGCCTGGACTCCTGGGATAAGCTAGTCACTGCCTTCTTGGATAAATTCTTTTCTCCTCAAAAGCTGAGCAAGCTGAGAGTGGATGTTCAAACCTTCAAACAAAGAGATGGTGAATCCCTCTATGAAGCTTGGGAAAGATACAAGCAGCTGACCAAAAGATGTCCATCTGAAATGTTTTCAGAATGGACCATATTAGATATATTATATTATGGCCTGTCTGAATTTTCGAAAATGTCATTGGATCATTCTGCAGGTGGATCTATTCACCTAAAGAAAATGCCTGAAGAGGCTCAAGAACTCATTGATATGGTTGCAAACAACCAATTCATGTACACTTCTGAGAGGAATTCCGTGAATAATGGGATACCTCAGAAGAAAGGAGTTCTTGAAATTGATGCTCTGAATGCCATATTGGCTCAGAACAAAGTGTTGACTCAACAGGTCAACATGATCTCTCAAAATCTGAATGGATGGCAACATGCATCCAACAGTACTAAAGAGGCAGCTTCTGAAGAAGCTTATGATCCTGAGAACCCTGCCATGGCAGAGGTTAATTACATAGGTGACCCTTATGGAAACACCTATAACTCATCATGGAGAAATCATCCAAATTTCTCATGGAAGGATCAACAAAAGCCTCAACAAGGCTTTAACAATGGTGGACGTAATAGGCTGAGCAATGGCAAGCATTTTCCATCATCTTCTCAGCAACAGATAGAGAATTCTGAACAAAATACTTCTAATTTAGCCAATCTAGTCTCTGATCTGTCAAAGGCCACTTTCAGTTTCATGAGTGAAACAAAATCCTCCATCAGAAATCTGGAGGCACAAGTGGGCCAGCTGAGTAAGAAAATCATTGAAACTCCTCCCAGTATTCTCCCAAGCAATACAGAAGAAAATCCAAAAGGAGAGTGCAAGGCCATTGATATAATCAATATGGCCGAATGCACAAGGGAGGAGGAGGACGAAAATCCTAGTGAGAAAGACCTCCTGGGACGTCCCTCAAGCAAGAAGGAGTTTCCTATTAAGGATCCACAGGAATCTGAGGCTCATATAGAGACCATAGAGATTCCATTAAATCTCCTTCTGCCATTCATCATCTCTGAAGACTATTCTTCCTCTGAAGAGGATGAAGATGTGACTGGAGAGCAAGTTGCTCAATATTTAGGAGCTATCATGAAGCTGAATGCCAAGTTGTTTGGTAATAAGACTTGGGAAAGTGAACCTCCCTTGCTCATTAGTGAACTGGATACGTGGATTCAGCAAATTTTACCTCAAAAGAAACAAGATCCTGGCAAGTTTTTGATACCTTGTACCATAGGCACCATGACCTTCGCAAAAGCTCTGTGTGATCTGGGGTCAGGGAAAAATCTTATGCCACTCTCTGTAATGGAGAAGCTGGGGATCATTGAGGTACAACCTGCCTTGTTCTCATTACAATTGGCAGACAAGTCATTAAGACAAGCTTATGGAATAGTGGAGGACATGTTAGTAAAGGTTGAAGGCCTTTACATCCCTGCTGATTTCATAATCTTAGACACTAGAAAGGAAGAGGATGAATGCATCATCCTTGGAAGACCTTTCCTGGCTACAGCAGGAGCTGTGATAGATGTCAACAGAGGTTAATTAGTCCTTCAATTGAATGGGGACTACCTTGTGTTTAAGGCACATGGCCATCCCTCTGTGACAAAAGAGAGTAAGCATGAAGAGCTTCTCTCAGTTCAGAGTCAAGAAGAGCCCCCACAGTCAAACTCTAAGTTTGGTATTGGGAGGCCACAACCAAACTCTAAGTTTGGTGTCAAGATCCCATATCCAAACTCTAAGTTTGGTGTTGGGACTATACAACATTGGCCTGATCACATTTGTGGCTCCATGAGAGCCACTGTCAAGCTATTGACATTAAAGAAGCGCTTGTTGGGAGGCAACCCAATTTTATTTATCTAATTTTTATTTTATTTTATTGTTATTTTGTGTTTTATTAGGTACATGATCATGTGGAGTCACGAAAAAAATATAAAAATTAAAAACAGAATCAAAAAAATAGCAGAAGAAAAATCACACCCTGGAGGAAGCATAGACTGGCGTTCAACGCCAGTAAGGAGCTTCTGGCTAGCATTCAACGCCAGAACAGAGCATGAATCTGGCGCTGAACGCCAGAAACAATCAACATTCTGGCGCTGAACGCCAGGAATGTGCCTAGAGGAAAAGCTGGCGCTGAACACCAGTAACAAGCATGAAACTGGCGTTCAACGCCAGAAACATGTTACATGTGGGCGTTGAACGCCCAGAATGTGCACCACTCGGCGTTTAAACGCCAGAATGGTGTGCAAAGGCATTTTACATGCCTATTTGGTGCAGGGATGGAATTTCTTGACACCTCAGGATCTGTGGACCCCACAGGATCACCTCAGGATCAGTGGACCCCACAGGATCCCCACCTACTATATTCCCACCTTACCTCCTAATCCTATTTTACTCTTCCCCATGTCACACTTCCCAAAAACCCTTCACCAATCACCTCAATCTCTCTTCCCAATCACCTATTCACCACTCACATCCATCCACTCTTCCCCATAAACCCCACCTACCTTCAAAATTCAAAAACATTTCCCCCCCAATCCCACCCTAAATGGCCGAACCTACCCTCTCCCCTCTCCCTATATATACCCTTCCATTCTACCTCATTTTCAAACAACACTACCCCCTCTACTATACCTTGGCCGAATCCATCTCCCCTCACTCACCTCCATTTTCTTATTCTTCTTCTTCTCTTCTTTCCTCTCTTGCTCAAGGGCGAGCAATATTTTAAGTTTGGTGTGGTAAAAGCATAAGCTTTTTGTTTTTCCATTACCATCAATGGCACCTAAGGCCGGAGAATCCTCTAGAAAAGGAAAAGGGAAGACAAAAGCTTCCACCTCCGAGTCATGGGAGATGGAAAGATTCATCTCCAAAAGCCATCAAGACCACTTCTATGATGTTGTGGCAAAGAAGAAGGTTATCCATGAGGTCCCTTTCAAGCTCAAGAAAAATGAGTATCCAGAGATCCGACATGAAATCCGAAGAAGAGGTTGGGAAGTCCTAACCAACCCCATGCAACAAGTCAGAATCTTAATGGTTCAAGAGTTCTATGCCAATGCATGGATCACTAGGAACCATGATCAAAGTATGAACCCGAGTCCAAAGAATTATCTCACAATGGTTCGGGGAAAATACTTAGATTTTAGTCCTGAAAATGTGAGGTTGGCGTTCCACTTGCCCATGATGCAAGAAGATGCACGCCCCTACACTAGAAGGGTCAACTTTAATCAAAGGTTGGACCAAGTCCTTATGGACATATGTGTGGAAGGAGCTCAATGGAAGAGAGACTCCAAAGGCAAGCCAGTCCAACTAAGAAGACTGGACCTCAAGCCTGTGGCTAGAGGATGGTTGGAGTTCATTCAATGCTCCATCATTCCCACTAGCAACTGATCTGAAGTTACTGTGGATCGGGCCATCATGATTCATAGCATCATGATTGGAGAGGAAGTAGAAGTTCATGAAGTCATCTCCAATGAATTCTACAAAATAGCCGACAAGCCCTCCACCATGGCAAGGCTAGCTTTTCCTCACCTTATTTGCCATCTATGTTACTCAGCTGGAGTTATCATAGAAGGAGACATCCCCATTGAAGAGGATAAGCCAATCACCAAGAAGAGGATGGAGCAAGCAAGAGAGACCCCCTACGGATCTCAAGAGATGCATGAGGAAGCTCATCATCAAGAAATCCCTGAGATGCCTCAAGGGATGCACTTTCCTCCCAATAACTATTGGGAACAACACAACACTTCCTTAGAAGATTTGAGCCACAACGTGGAACAATTAAGGGTGGAACATCATGAGCACTCCATCATTCTCCATGAAATAAGAGAAGATCAAAGAGCAATGAGGGAGGAGCAACAAAGGCAAGGAAGGGACATAGAAGAGCTTAAGGACATTGTTGGACCTTTAAGAAGAAGACGCCACTAAGGTGGATTCATTCCTTGTTCTTATTTCTTTCTGTTTTTCGGTTTCTATGTTATGTTTATCTATATTTTGTGTCTCTACTTCATGATCATTAGTATGTAGTAACCATGTCTTAAAGTTATGAATAATTCCATTAATCCTTCACCTCTCTTAAATGAAATATGTTTTAATTCAAAAGAACAAGAAGTACATGAATTTCGAATTTATCCTTGAATTTAATTTAATTATATTGATGTGGTGACAATACTTTTTGTTTTCTGAATGAATGCTTGAACAGTGCATAAATTTTTGATCTTGTTGTTTATGAATGGTAAAACTGTTGGCTCTTGAAAGAATGATGAACAAAGAGAAATGTTATTGATAATCTGAAAAATTATGAAATTGATTCTTGAAGCAAGAAAAAGCAGTGAAAAAAAGCAAAAGCTTGCGAAATAATAATAATAATAATAATAATAATAATAATAATAATAATAATAATAATAATAATAATAATAATAATAATAATAATAATTGGCAAAAAAAAATAGAAAAAGAAAAAGCAAGCAGAAAAAGCCAATAGCCCTTAAAACCAAAAGGCAAGGGTAAAAAAGGATCCAAGGTGATGACAAGTCATCATATACCCATTTTTCAAGCTAATTTCACTTGTTTTATTAGTCTTTATGCACTTTCTTGCATCCTAAGTAAGTGATTTGGAGTGAAAATGCATAACTTCTTTAAATCAAACAACCACCATGAAATTAATGTTAACTCATGAGGTTTAAGCTAATTTTAATTGAATTTTAATTGATTTATAAGCCTTGTGAATTTAGTGATACTTGGAGTGGTTGTTTTGGTTTATTGTAGGTGAAGAAAAGAATAAAAGAGAAAGCGTGGCCTAAGAAAGTGTGGCCAAAGGAGAAAAAGGCGTGGCTTATAATGGAGGAAGCAAGCATTGCCCTCCACAAGGGCACACTGCCCTCTAGGAGGGCAACATAAGGGAACAAAGCTTGAAAGGCAACTCTGCCCTGCCCACTACAAGGGCAGAGCACAAATCTGTGCCTTGGAATCAAGAAGAACAAAATGTTGCCCTGCCCTCCTCAAGGGCAGTATCGGGCCTTCATGGATAATAAATCAAAGGAAAATGCCTACCAATGCTTGCCACAAGAGTTGAACACAGGACCATGAGGAAGCAAGGAATTAAGCCTCACTTTGGTACCAAGAAAGCCAAGGAAAATGGATAGCGTGTGTAGCATCTGGTGGACGAAATTGTGATCACTTGTATGTATTTATAAAAGATGTATACTCTGAGGGCATTGTTTATTTTCTTCACAATCTCGTTCAACTAACCAGCAAGTGTACTGGGTCGTCCAAGTAATAACCTTACGTGAGTAAGTGTCGAATCCACAGAGATTGTTGGTATGAAGCAAGCTATGGTCACCTTGCAAATCTCAGTTAGGCAGATTAAACATGATACTTGATTAGATTCAAAATAAAATAATAAAAAGGAATAATAAAAGGGATAAAAGACTTATGCAGATTCATTGGTAGGAATTTCAGATAAGCGGATGGAGATGCTGTAGAGCTCTTGGACGCCTGCTCTCCTACTCCTTCTACTCAATCCTTCTTACTCCTTTCCATGGCAAGCTTTGTATAGGGGTTCACCATCAACTGTGGCTACTTTCATTCCTCACGGGGAAATAACCTGTGCGGCTGTCACTCGCACAGCTAACCAGTCTGGAGGCATCACCCATGGCTGATAGCTACATCCCATCCTCGCAGTGAAAACTATGCAACGCACTCTGTCACAGTACGGCTAATCACCGGTTGGTTCCCGCTCCTACTGGAATAGAATCCCTCTTTTGCGTCTGTCACCAACGCCCAGCAGGTTAAAGTTTGAAGCACGTCACGGTCATTCATGATCGGAATCCTACTCGGAACACCACAGACAAGGTTGGACTTTCCGGACTCCCAGGATCCTACTCGGAACACCACAGACAAGGTTGGACTTTCCGGATCCAGATGAATGCCGCCAACTATCTAACTTATACCACGAAGATTCTGTTGGGGAATCTAAGAGATACGCATTCAAGCTCTGTTGCATGTAGGACGTAAGTGGTTGTCAATCACTCGCGTTCATAATTGAGAATGATAATGAGGGTAATCTGACTCATCACATTTATCATGTTCTTGGGTACGAATGAATATCTTGGAATAAGAATAAAAGAGAATTGAATAAAAGATAATAGAATTGCATTAATACTTGAGGTACAGCAGAGCTCCACACCCTTAATCTATGGTGTGCAGAAACTCCACCGTTGAAAATACATAAGCAAAGAGTTCAGGCATGGCCGAATGGCCAGCCCTCTCTAACGTGATCACAGGATCAAAATACAATCCAAGATGTCTAATACAATAGATAAATGTCCTATATATACTAGACTAGCTACTAGGGTTTACATGAGTAAGTAATTGATGCATAAATCCACTTCCGGGGCCCACTTGGTGTGTGCTTGGGCTGAGCTTGATGAATTCACGTGTAGAGGCATTTCTTGGCGTCAAACTTCAGGTTATGACGTGTTTTGGGCGTTTGACTCCGGATCATGACGTTTTTCTGGCGTTTAACTCCAGACAGCAGCGTGTACTTGGCGTTCAACGCCAAGTTACGTCGTCATTCTTCGAATAAAGTATGGACTATTATATATTGCTGGAAAGCTCTGGATGTCTACTTTCCAACGCCGTTGAGAGCGCGCCAATTGGAGTTCTGTAGCTCCAGAAAATCCATTTCGAGTGCAGGGAGGTCAGAATCCAACAGCATCAGCAGTCCTTTTGTTAGCCTTCTTCAGAGTTTTGCTCAAATCCCTCAATTTCAGTCAGAATTTACCTGAAATCACAGAAAAACACACAAACTCATAGTAAAGTCCAGAAATATGAATTTAGCATAAAAACTAATGAAAACATCCCTAAAAGTAGCTCAAACTTACTAAAAACTATATGAAAACAATGCCAAAAAGCGTATAAATTATCCGCTCATCACAACACCAAACTTAAATTGTTGCTTGTCCCCAAGCAACTGAAAATCAAATAGGATAAAAAGAAGAGAATATACTATAAAGTCCAAAATATCAATGAATATTAATTTAATTAGATGAGCGGGACTTGTAGCTTTTTGCTTCTGAACAGTTTTGGCATCTCACTTTTTCCTTTGAAGTTTAGAGTGATTGGCTTCTCTAGGAACTTAGAATTTCGGATAGTGTTATTGACTCTCCTAGTTAAGCATGTTGATTCTTGAACACAGCTACTTATGAGTCTTGGCCGTGGCCCTAAGCACTTTGTCTTCCAGTATTACCACCGGATACACAAATGCCACAGACACATAACTGGGTGAACCTTTTCAGATTGTGACTCAGCTTTGCTAGAGTCCCCAGTTAGTGGTGTCCAGAGCTCTTAAGCACACTCTTTTGCTTTGGATCACGACTTTAACCACTCAGTCTCAAGCTTTTCACTTGGACCTTCATGACACAAGCACATGGTTAGGGACAGCTTGATTTAGCCGCTTAGGCCTGGATTTTATTTCCTTGGGCCCTCCTATCCATTGATGCTCAAAGCCTTGGATCCTTGCTACCCTTGCCTTTTGGTTTTAAGGGCTATTGGCTTTTTCTGCTTGCTTTTTCTTTCTATTTTATTTTTTTTTTTTCGCCACTTTTTTTTTTCACTGCTTTTTCTTGCTTCAAGAATCAATTCATGAATTTTTCAGTTCATCAATAACATTTCTCTTTGTTCATCATTCTTTCAAGAGCCAACAATTTTAACACTCATAAACAACAAGATCAAAAATATGCACTGTTCAAGCATTCATTCAGAAAACAAAAATTATTGCCACCACATCAATATAATTAAATTAAATTCACTAATAATTTCGAAAATTATGTACTTCTTGTTCTTTTGAATTAAAACATTTTTCTTTTAAGAGAGGTGAAAGACTAATGGATTTTATTCATAGCTTTAAGGCATGGTTACACACTAATGATCATGAAGTAGAGACACAAAAAAATAGATAAACATAACACTTAAAAACCGAAAACAGAAAGAAAATAAAGAACAAGGAATGAATCCACCTCTAGTGGCGTCTTCTTCTTGAAGGACCAATGATGTTCTTCAACTCTTCTATGTCCCTTCCTTGCCTTTGTTGCTCCTCTCTCATAGCTCTTTGATCTTCTCTTATTTCTTGGAGAGTGAGGGCATGTTCATGGTGTTCCACCCTTAGTTGTTCCACGTTTTGGCTCAAGTCTTCTAAGGAGGTACTGAGTTGCTCCCAATAGTTGTTGGGAGGAAAGTGCATTCCATGAGGCATTTGTTGATGAACTTCCTCATGTTCTCCTTGGGGGCCGTGAGGGACTTCCCTTGTTTGCTCCATCCTTTTCTTAGTGATGGGCTTGTCTTCTTCAATGGAGACATCTCCATCTATGATAGCTCCAGCTGAATAACATAGATGGCATATGAGGTGGGGGAAGGCTAGCCGTGCCATGTATGAAGGCTTGTCAGCTATTTTGTAGAGTTCATTGGCTATGACTTCATGAACCTCTACTTCCTCTCCAATCATGATGCTATGAATCATGATTGCCCGATCCACAGTAACTTCAGATCGGTTGCTTGTAGGGATGATGGATCTTTGGATGAACTCCAGCCATCCTCTAGCTACAGGCTTGAGGTCCAGTCTTCTTAGTTGGACTGGTTTGCCTTTGGAGTCTACTCTCCATTGGGCGCCTTCCACACAAATGTCCATTAGAACTTGGTCCAACCTTTGATTGAAGTTGACCCTCCTTGTGTAGGGGCGTTCATCACCTTGCATCATGGGTAGATGAAACGCCAACCTCACATTTTCCGGACTGAAATCTAAGTATTTCCCCCGAACCATTGTGAGATAGTTCTTTGGATTCGGGTTCATACTTTGATCATGGTTCCTAGTGATCCATGCATTAGCATAGAACTCTTGAACCATCAATAATCCGACTTGTTGCATGGGGTTGGTTATGACTTCCCACCCTCTTCTTTGGATCTCATGTCGGATTTCCGGATACTCATTCTTTTTGAGTTTGAAGGGGACCTCAGGGATCACCCTCTTCTTTGCCACAACATCATAGAAGTGGTCTTGGTGGCTCTTGGAGATGAATCTCTCCTTTTCCCATGATTCGGAAGTGGAAGCTTTTGCCTTCCCTTTTCCTTTTCTTGAGGAAACTCCGGTCTTGGGTGCCATTGATGGTGAATGAAAAATAAAAAGCTAGGCTTTTTACCACACCAAACTTAAAATTTGCTCGTCCTCGAGCAAAAAGAAAAGAAGAGTAGTAGAAGAAGAAGAAGAGAATTTGGAAGAGAGGGAGAGAAGTGGGTTCAGCTATGTGAGAGAAGAGTGGGTAATGTTGTGTGAAAATGAAGAAGAAAAGGGAGGTATTTATAGGGAGGGGGGAGGGTTAGGTTTCGGCCATTTTGGGTGGGAATGGGTGGGAAATTGAATTTGAATGTAATGGGGGTAGGTGGGGTTTATGGGGAAAAGGAGGTTGATGTGAATGGTGCATGGGGTAATTGGGAAGGGAAATTGAGAATGAGATTTGGATTAGGAGAGTGTGAATAGGATTAAAAGAAAAGGTAGGTGGGGATCCTATGGGGTCCACAGGTCCTGAGATGGGGATCCTGTGGGGTCCACAGGTCCTGAGATGGAAAGAAATACCATTCCTTCACCCTATAGGCGTGTAAATTGCCTTCATGCACCATTCTGGCGTTCAAACGCCCATTGGTGCATGTTCTGGGCGTTAAACGCCCATGTGATGCTTGATTCTGGCGTTGAACGCCAGTTTCAAGCTTGTTTCTGGCGTTCAGCGCCAGATTGTCCTCTGTGTGCGCATCCTGGCGTTAAACGCCAGGATGTAGCTTGTTTTGGGCGTTCAACGCCAGAAAGATGCTCTGTTCTGGCGTTGAACGCCAGCCAGATGCATCTTCTGGGCGTTGAACGCCAGCCCGTGCGTCCTCCAGGGTGAAAAATTTTTTTCTTCTGTTTTTGACTCTGTTTTTAATTTTTTTTGATTTTTTCGTGACTCCTCATGATCATGTACCTAATTAAACACAAAAATAACAAAGAAACAAAATAAAATAAAATTAGATAAATAAAATTGGGTTGCCTCCCAACAAGCGCTTCTTTAATGTCAATAGCTTGACAGTGGCTCTCATGGAGCCACAGAGCAATCAAGTCAATGTTGTCTAGTCCCAACACCAAACTTAGAGTTTGAATATGGGGCTTGAACACCAAACTTAGAGTTTGGTTGTGGCTTCACAACACCAAACTTAGAGTTTGACTGTGTGGGCTCTTCTTGACCTTGAACTGAGAGAAGCTCTTCATGCTTACTCTCTTTTGTCACAGAGGGATTGCCATGTGCTTGAAACACAAGGTATTCTCCATTTAATTGAAGGACTAACTCTCCTCTGTTGACATCTATCACAGCTTCTGCTGTGGCTAGGAAAGGTCTTCCTAGGATGATGCATTCATCATCTTCCTTCCTAGTATCTAGGATTAGGAAATCAGCAGGGATGTAGAAGTCTTCAACTTTTACTACCACATCCTCTACTATTCCATGAGCTTCTCTCATGGATTTATCTGCCAATTGTAATGAGAACAAGGCAGGTTGTACCTCAATGATTCCCAGCTTCTCCATTACAGAGAGTGGCATCAAATTTATTCCTGACCCAAGATCACATAGAGCTTTTTCAAAGCTCATGGTGCCAATGGTACAAGGTATTAAGAACTTGCCAGGATCTTGTTTCTTTTGAGGTAGAGTTTCCTGAATCCAAGTTTCCAAATCACTAATGAGCAAGGGAGGTTCACTTTCCCAAGTCTCATTACCAAATAGCTTGGCATTCAGTTTCATGATAGCTCCTAGATATTGAGCAACTTGCTCACTAGTCACATCTTCATCCTCTTCAGAGGATGAATAATAGTCAGAGCTCATGAATGGCAGAAGGAGATTTAATGGAATCTCTATGGACTCTGTGTGAGCCTCAGATTCCTCAGGATGCTTAATAGGAAGCTCCTTCTTGCTTGGAGGACGTCCCAGGAGTTCTTTCTCACTAGGATTTTTGTCCTCCTCCTCCTTTGTGCTTTCGGCCATTTTGACTAAGTCAATGGCTTTGCACTCTCCTTTTGGATTCTCTTCTGTATTACTTGGGAGAATACTGGGAGGAGTTTCAATAACTTTCTTACTCAGCTGGCCTACTTGTGCCTCCAAATTTCTAATGGAGGATCTTGTTTCATTCATGAAACTGAAGGTGGCCTTTGACAGATCAGAGACTATATTGGTTAAATTAGAATTATTTTGTTCAGAGTTCTCTGTCTGTTGCTGAGAAGATGATGGATATGGCTTACTATTATTCAGCCTGTTGCGTCCACCATTGTTAAAACCTTGTTGAGGTTTTTGTTGATCCTTCCAGGAGAAATTTGGATGATTTCTCCATGATGGATTATAGGTGTTTCCATATGGTTCACCTAGATAATTAACCTCTGCCATGGCAGGGTTCTCAGGATCATAAGCTTCTTCAGAAGCTACCTCTCTAGTACTGTTGGATGCATGTTGCAATCCATTCAGATTTTGAGAGATCATGTTGACCTGTTGAGTCAACACCTTGTTCTGAGCCAGTATGGCATTCAGAGCATCAATTTCAAGAACTCCTTTCTTCTGAGGGACTCCATTATTCACGGAATTCCTCTCAGAGGTGTACATGAACTGGTTGTTAGCAACCATGTCAATGAGTTCTTGTGCCTCTTCAGGCGTTTTCTTCAGGTGAATAGATCCACCTGCAGAGTGGTCCAATGACATTTTCGAAAATTCAGATAGACCATAATAGAATATATCTAATAAGGTCCATTCTGAAAACATGTCAGATGGACATCTCTTGGTCAGCTGCTTGTATCTTTCCCAAGCTTCATAGAGGGATTCACCATCTTTTTGTTTGAAGGTTTGAACATCCACTCTCAGCTTGCTCAGCTTTTGAGGAGGGAAGAACTTATCTAAGAAAGCAGTGACCAGCTTATCCCAGGAGTCCAGGCTATCCTTAGGTTGTGAATCCAACCATATTCTAGCTCTGTCTCTTACAGCAAAAGGGAAAAGCATGAGTCTGTAGACTTCAGGATTAACTCCATTCGTCTTTACAGTATCACAGACTTGCAAGAATTCAGTTAAAAACTGATAAGGATCTTCAGATGGAAGTCCATAAAACTTGCAGTTTTGTTGCATTAATGCAACTAGTTGAGGCTTAAGCTCAAAGTTATTGGCTCCAATGGCAGGAATGGAGATGCTTCTTCCATCAAACTTGGATGTTGGCTTTGTGAAATCACCAAGCATTCTCCTTACATTATTATTATTATTTTCGGCCATCTCTTCCTCTTGTTCGAAATTTTCTAAAAGGTTGCCTCTGGATTGTTGTAATTTAGCTTCTCTTAATTTTTTCTTCAGAGTCCTTTCAGGTTCCGGATCAGCTTCAACAAGAGTGCCCTTTTCCTTGTTCCTGCTCATAAGAAAGAGAAGAAAACAAGAAAAGAAAAAGGAATCCTCTATGTCACAGTATAGAGATTCCCTTATGTTAGTAGAAGAAGAAAGGGGTAGAAGAATGAAGGAGGAGGTTCGGATTTGGATGAGGAGAGGTGAAGAGAAGTGTTAGTAATTAAATAATTAAATAGAATAAGAAAAGAAAAGAAGATTTTCGAAAATAATTTTGAAAAAGAGGTTAGTAATTTTCGAAAATTAAAGATAAGATGAGATTAAAATTAAAATTTAAAACAAAAAGAATTTTTGAAAAAGAGAGGGAGAATTTTTGAAAATTAGAGAGGGAAGAGTAGTTAGGTGGTTTTGAAAAAGATAAGAAACAAACAAAAAGTTGGTTAGTTGATTGAAAAAGATTTTGAAATCAATTTTTGAAAAAGATAAGAAGATAAGAAGTTAGATAAGATATTTTGAAATCAAATTTTGAAAAATATAAGATAAAAGATAAAAAGATATATTTGAAAAAGATATTTGAAAAAGATTTAATTTTAAAATTGACTTAACTAACAAGAAACTACAAGATAAGATTCTAGAACTTAAAGATTGAACCTTTCTTAACAAGAAAGTAACAAACTTCAAATTTTTGAACCAATCACATTAATTGTTAGCTAATTTTTCGAAAATTTGATAAAAAGATAAGAAAAAAGATTTTGAAAATATTTTGAAAAATATTTTTGAAATTTTCGAAAATGCTAAAAAAAATGAAAAAGATATGATTTTTGAAAAAGATTTTGAAAAGATAAGATTTTTAAAATTGAAATTTTGACTTGACTTGTAAGAAACAACTAATTTTTAAAAATTTTTGACCAAGTCAACCCAAAATTTCGAAATTTTATAGGAAAATAAGGAAAAGATATTTTTGATTTCTAAATATTGAATGAAAAACACAAAAATGACCCAAAACATGAAAATTTTGGATCAAGACACAAGATGCATGCAAGAATGCTATGAATGTCAAGATGAACACCAAGAACACTATGAAGATCATGATGAACATCAAGAACATAATTTTGAAAAATTTTTGATGCAAAGAAAACATGCAAGACACCAAACTTAGAAATTTTTAATGCATGAAAAATATGAATGCAAAAATGCACATGAACAACAACAAAAGACACAAAACAAGAAATCATCAAGATCAAACAAGAAGTCTTGTCAAGAACAACTTGAAGATCTTGAAGAACACTATGAATGCATGAATTTTCGAAAACAATGCAAGAAAAATTTTAAAAGCATGCAATTGACACCAAACTTAAAAATTAACACAAGACTCAAACAAGAAACACAAAATATTTTTGATTTTTATGATTTTCTAATTTTTTTGTATTTTTATTTTAATTTTTTCGAAAATATAGTTTGGAAGAACGAAAAATAAAAAGAAAAAATTTTGAAAAAGATTTTTGAAAAGAAAATTACCTAATCTGAGCAACAAGATGAACCGTCAGTTGTCCATACTCGAACAATCCCCGGCAACGGCGCCAAAAACTTGGTGGACGAAATTGTGATCACTTGTATGTATTTATAAAAGATGTATACTCTGAGGGCATTGTTTATTTTCTTCACAATCTCGTTCAACTAACCAGCAAGTGTACTGGGTTGTCCAAGTAATAACCTTACGTGAGTAAGGGTCGAATCCACAGAGATTGTTGGTATGAAGCAAGCTATGGTCACCTTGCAAATCTCAGTTAGGCAGATTAAACATGATACTTGATTAGATTCAAAATAAAATAATAAAAAGGAATAATAAAAGGGATAGAAGACTTATGCAGATTCATTGGTAGGAATTTCAGATAAGCGGATGGAGATGCTGTAGAGCTCTTGGACGCCTGCTCTCCTACTCCTTCTACTCAATCCTTCTTACTCCTTTCCATGGCAAGCTTTGTATAGGGGTTCACCATCAACTGTGGCTACTTTCATTCCTCACGGGGAAATAACCTGTGCGGCTGTCACTCGCACAGCTAACCAGTCTGGAGGCATCACCCATGGCTGATAGCTACATCCCATCCTCGCAGTGAAAACTATGCAACGCACTCTGTCACAGTACGGCTAATCACCGGTTGGTTCCCGCTCCTACTGGAATAGAATCCCTCTTTTGCGTCTGTCACCAACGCCCAGCAGGTTAAAGTTTGAAGCACGTCACGGTCATTCATGATCGGAATCCTACTCGGAACACCACAGACAAGGTTGGACTTTCCGGACTCCCAGGATCCTACTCGGAACACCACAGACAAGGTTGGACTTTCCGGATCCAGATGAATGCCGCCAACTATCTAACTTATACCACGAAGATTCTGTTGGGGAATCTAAGAGATACGCATTCAAGCTCTGTTGCATGTAGGACGTAAGTGGTTGTCAATCACTCGTGTTCATAATTGAGAATGATAATGAGGGTAATCTGACTCATCACATTTATCATGTTCTTGGGTACGAATGAATATCTTGGAATAAGAATAAAAGAGAATTGAATAAAAGATAATAGAATTGCATTAATACTTGAGGTATAGCAGAGCTCCACACCCTTAATCTATGGTGTGCAGAAACTCCACCGTTGAAAATACATAAGCAAAGAGTTCAGGCATGGCCGAATGGCCAGCCCTCTCTAACGTGATCACAGGATCAAAATACAATCCAGGATGTCTAATACAATAGATAAATGTCCTATATATACTAGACTAGCTACTAGGGTTTACATGAGTAAGTAATTGATGCATAAATCCACTTCCGGGGCCCACTTGGTGTGTGCTTGGGCTGAGCTTGATGAATTCACGTGTAGAGGCATTTCTTGGCGTCAAACTTCAGGTTATGACGTGTTTTGGGCGTTTGACTCCGGATCATGACGTTTTTCTGGCGTTTAACTCCAGATAGCAGCGTGTACTTGGCGTTCAACGCCAAGTTACGTCGTCATTCTTCGAATAAAGTATGAACTATTATATATTGCTGGAAAGCTCTGGATGTCTACTTTCCAACGCCGTTGAGAGCGCGCCAATTGGAGTTCTGTAGCTCCAGAAAATCCATTTCGAGTGCAGGGAGGTCAGAATCCAACAGCATCAGCAGTCCTTTTGTTAGCCTTCTTCAGAGTTTTGCTCAAATCCCTCAATTTCAGTCAGAATTTACCTGAAATCACAGAAAAACACACAAACTCATAGTAAAGTCCAGAAATATGAATTTAGCATAAAAACTAATGAAAACATCCCTAAAAGTAGCTCAAACTTACTAAAAACTATATGAAAACAATGCCAAAAAGCGTATAAATTATCCGCTCATCAGCATCCAAGTTTCGAACACGGGGCTTCAAGGTGGAAACACTGCCCTGCCCTCCGCGAGGGCAGGGCAGCATTTTGTTGTGGCACGGCCGGCGCACCAATCTGGCGCGCCAAAGCATCATTCGGCAGCACCAGCAGCGCACCAAGGCACCAATCTGGCGCACCAAATTTTTCTGCCCTGCCCTCCGCGAGGGCAGGGCAGCATCCTGCAGCGCACACCAACGCACCACGCCCGCATCATAGCCGCACGCACCAAATCCTGCCCTGCCCTCCACAAGGGCAGGGCAGCCTCCTGGAAGCAACCTTTCATGGGCCAAAAATTGAATTAAAAATCCAATTTAATTCATTTCTTCACCAAATCAAAAGCCCATCCAAATCCCAAGATCCAAGAATAGAAAGTGTATAAATAGGAGCTAGTTTGATGTAATTAGGACTTTTACTTGGCTTTTGAATTTTGCACTTTCATTTTTGAGCTCTTGAACTTTCCCTTGGGAACTTGACTGAGATTTCAGAGAATTGGGGAGGAGAATTGATCTCTCTTCTTCCTCATTCTTGCTTGGGCACTTTTATTTTTCTTGTTTGAGTTTTGGGTGTGAAGAATTCAGGAAATTCTGTCTCAATCTCCATTCAAAATCTCTTTAATTCCTCTTCTGCATAATTAAGTTGAATTTCAGTTCCTTTACTGCTTCTTCTTTAATTTCTTGTCAATTGCTTGGTGGACTTGGATCTGGGAAGGCAATTGAGATCTAGACTTTGCTATCTAGTCTCTTGAGTCCTGAGATCCCAAATTTCCTCGTTGGTTCTTCTGTGAACCCCTACTGCAGTTTAATTTCATTTTCTGTTTGAAATTTAGTTTATTCCAATTCATCTTCTACTTTATTAATTGTTGCAATCTACTTTCTCTTACTGGAATTCTGAATTCCCAACCCTTAATTCCCATTTTATATTCAAGCAATTTACATTTCTTGCCATTTAAGTTACTGCAATTTACATTTCTTGCACTTTAAGTTTCAGTCATTTAATTTCTTGTCCTTTAAGATTCAGCACTTTTACTTTCCTGTCCTTTAATTTACTGCAATTCTCCCCTCTCCCTTTACATTCCAAGCAATTTAGCTTCTGTTAAAGATAAACCACTCAACCAATACTTGATTCGCTTGACTAAATCAACCACTAAACTAAAATTGCTCAATCCTTCAATCCCTGTGGGATCGACCTCACTCATGTGAGTTATTATTACTTGATGCGACCCGGTACACTTGCCGGTGAGTTTTGTGTTGGATCGCTTTCCACACATCAAGTTTTTGGCGCCGTTGCTGGGGATTGAAATAGATTGACAATGATTAAGTGAAGTGGAGATCTAGATCAAGCACTTTTTCTTTTCTGTTATTTTAATTTTGACTAACACACTAACTGTTTGAATTTTTGCTTAAACTAACTAACACTTCATTCTAGCTATAGATTGAAGTTTCATTGGTTTTCTGGATCTGTGTGTTTATTGTTGTGTGTTTGTATGTCAGGTACAGGAAGATCTTCCCCTGTCCTCTCTGAAGTTGACCAAAGAACTCTTCGAAGAATAAGAAGAGCTGAAAGAGGGAAGAACGTTATTGGAGAGGAAGAATCTGAGGAGGAATTCCAAGAAATGGAAGGAGATCCATCAAATCTCAATCAACCAGGAGGAGGGGCCAACAATAACCAACAGCAAAGAAGAGTCCTGGCTTCATATACATTTGCAAATGCTAGACACTGTGGAAGTAGCATTCTTACTCCTAATGTCAATGCAAACAATTTTGAACTAAAGCCACAACTCATCACTTTGGTTCAAAACAACTGTTCTTTTGGAGGAGGACCATTGGAGGACCCAAATCAACATTTATCTACCTTCTTGAGAATCTGTGACACTGTGAAAACCAATGGTGTGCCTCCTGACAGCTACAAGTTGTTGCTCTTTCCATTTTCTCTCAGAGACAAAGCTACTCAATGGCTAGAGACATTTCCAAAAGAGAGCATCAACACTTGGGATGACTTGGTAAGCAAGTTCCTTGCCAAATTTTATCCCCCTCAAAGGATCCTAAGATTGAAGACTGAGGTGCAGACGTTCACTCAAATGGAGGCTAAAAATTTATATGAAGCATGGGAAAGATATAAGGCATTATTGAGGAAATGTCCACCCGAGATGTTCACTGAGTGGGACAAGTTGCAGAACTTCTATGAAGGACTCACTCTTAAGGCTCAAGAAGCACTTGATCATTCAGCTGGAGGCTCTTTGCAACTCATGAAAACTACAGAGGAAGCTCAAAACCTCATTGATATGGTGGCCAATAACCAATATTTCTTTGCTCATCAAAGACAACGCCAACCATCACAAAGAAGAGGAGTAATGGAGTTGGAAGGAGTGGATTCAATTCTAGCTCAGAACAAGATAATGCAGCAGCAGATTCAACAACAGTTTGAGCAAATGGCCAAAATGATTGATGGCTTGCAAGTTGCATCAGTGAGTGCCACAAGCCAACCACCAACTACTTGGGTGCAAAGTGAAGAAACTCAAGAGGAGCAACAGCAAGAGCAAGTCCAGTACATGCATAACCAAAATCCTGGAACAAATGAAGTCTATGGTGATACTTACAATCCATCTTGGAAGAACCATCCCAACCTCAGATGGGGAGACAACCATAATCAAAACCAACAACCATGGCAAAGAAACTCAAGTCAGAACAATTGGAAAAGCACAAACCACAACCCCCAGCCAAACACTAACCAAAATACATACAGAAAACCACAAAACACTTATCCCAACTCTAACCATTATCCACCCAATAACCACCCAACAAATCAAAACACCTATCATCATCCATCAACACCCCAAAACCAACCAATCTCACAAGACTCTCAGAGGATCACTAATCTAGAGATGCTCATGGAGAAAATGATGAAGAACCAAGAATTGACAACAAAGAACCAAGAAGCTTCCATGAAGAACTTAGAAAGGCAAATTGGGCAAATCTCCAAACAGATTTCTGTTGAAAAACCATCAAGCTCACTACCAAGCGACACCATTCCCAACCCAAAGGAAGAATGCAAGGTCGTGCAACTAAGAAGTGGAAAAATGTTAGTGGATGATAACCAAGGGGCAACCAAGAATAATGGCAATGAGCCAACAAAGAATGATGAAGCCATCAACAAGGACATGATAAGCAAGAATGTCCAAGAAAAACTCACAGAGGAAAACAACGAACCACAGAATCTAAAGAAAGGAAAGCAGATCATGGAAGAACCAAATCCAAAACAACATCAAGTGGAGAAGAGCTCAACACCACCACTACCGTATCCACAGAGATTCCACAAAGAGACAAAGGATCAGCATTTCCACAAATTTCTTGAGACTTTCAAGAAGCTGGAAATCAACATACCTTTAGCTGAGGCATTGGAGCAAATGCCTCTGTATGCCAAGTTTTTGAAGGAGCTCATCAATAAGAAAAGAAGTTGGAATGAGAAGGAGACGGTGATGCTCAGTGAGGAATGTAGTGCACTAATCAAAAAAGGGCTCCCTCCCAAGCTTGAAGATCCTGGAGGCTTCTTCCTACCCTGCACTATTGGAAACCTATTCATCAAAAAGGGGATGTGTGACTTAGGAGCAAGCATAAATTTAATCCCATCATTCTTAGCGAAAAAGCTTGGCATAGAAGAGGTGAAACCAATACAGATGTCCTTGGAATTGGTGGACCAATCAGTAGTATATCCTAAAGGGTTGATTGAGAACCTTTTAGTTAAGGTTGACAAGTTCATCTATCCGGCAGATTTTGTGATCCTGTATTCATCAGAAAATGGAAATGATTCCATAATACTTGGTCGACCATTTTTGGCCACTGCTAGAGCCATTGTAGATATAGAGCAGGGAGAGCTAACCCTCAGGATGCATGAGGAGAGCATCACCTTGAATGTCTTTCCAGAATCACAAAGTAATGAAGAAACAAGCAAGACAAGTAGTGACTTCCTTCCAAAGCAAGCAACCAACAAGGCAGTAGAACAGAAAAATAAGCAGCTGCAAGAAGAAAAAGGAATTCAAAAAGAAGCTGGGATGATAAACAAGAAGGAAGGTATCACAACCCAAGTCACTGTCAAGAAAGAAAGATCAACAAGAAAGAAAAAGATGAAGAGCAAGAAGAAGGCTTACAAAGGGTGGAAGAATAAGAAAATCCCAACTGAAGGGTTTTCCAAGGGTGACAAGGTGCAACTAGTGTATCAACAGCTGGGAACAGAAGATTACTACACTGTCAACCAAGTACTTTCTCTTGAGCATATGGAAATTGAGCATCAAGGCACACAGAGAAAGCTTACAGTGAGAGGTGACAAATTGAGACATCACCAGCATCAACCACCCTAGAGGGAGTTCAATGTCAAGCTAGTGACAATAAAAGAGTGCTTCATGGGAGGCAACCCATGGTTTAAGATTTTTGTCTTCTCTTTTATTTAATAAGCCATGATTACCTGAGCATGATATTTGAACGTCCATAAAAAAAATGCATACATTGTTTTGAAGCACATGTCAAACTTCTAAGTTTGGTGCACCTTAAGGCACACCCAAGTTCATTTTTCAAAAAAGGGGATTATTCTTAGAACATATGCATAATTCTTTTGATGAAACATATGACCAAACACTAAGTTTGGTGTCTGCATGTGTAACAATGTTCAGAAGATCATTTCCCAATCATGGACTCAAAACCATACAGAAAGGGATCATGCATCAAATTTTTTTTATATAAAATGCATCAATTGTGAAGAATGGTTTGCATTGTTAAGCCGTCCCCTCAATAAAAGATGAGTTTGGTGTTCACCAACTTTTAGCATCTTTAATTAAGGGACACAATTGACCACGAAAAAAATATATAATAAATAACAATTAAACAAAACAAAACAATTTTTTTTATTGAAAATAAATTGCCAACGACTATATTAATGTTCTAAGGCTAGCTGTTTTGGTTCATGCAGGAGAAAAAGATTGAGACAAAAGCAAGGAGGGGCCACGGCTAGGATAAGCTATGTGAGGATGGTCACATGTGCCTAGAAGAATGCGCTCATGGGGAAGCAGAATTTGCATGCATGCATCATCGAACACCTAAATGCATGCAGCCAATGGGAAGAGGATCCTCGTCAAAGCCTCAACAATGCATGCAGACCGTTCATTCCATGAACCCCTTAGATGAACAACTCAATCTCAACCGTTCATGAGCACCAACGAGCTCCTTCTTCATTCATTGTGGTTTTGTTGGAAAGCTTGAAGAATCTGCCTATTAATAGCCGTAGCACTAAACGGTTCACACACTCATTCAAGCTACCTTCATATGAAAACCATAATCCCCTCTACTCCCAAAACCAACATAATTCCCTTATCTCACACAACAGAACTGAACCAAAACTCATCCCAAACACAACACATACTTCTTCTATTCTCACTTTTCCTTTCTTCTCACCTCAAATCCAATGGCCTCCTCAAGTTCAAAAAGAATGCCGGGAAAGGAACCTATGGTAGCCGAACCTCCATCATTTGATGCAAACAAATTTAGATCCCAATTCCATGAAGGGAGATATCATAGGTTCATGGAGACAAAGAATGTAATCTATGAGAAAGGCCTTGAGTTGAGAGACGGGGAATACCCCATCATGAGGCAAATCACTAAAGAAAGAAGGTGGGAACTTTTATGTGCTCCTCTTGTTGACATCAGTGCTGTCATGATCAGGAAGTTCTATGCAAATGCTGTAAAAGAAAACAAAGATAGTGCCCCTTACACAAGTTATGTCAGAGGAGTTGAAGTGAGTTTCAGCCCAGCAGCCATCACAAGGGCTCTAAAGTTGAGAACCATAACTTATGCAGAGCCTAGTTATGAGACCAGATTGCAAATGGAAAACAATCCTGATGAAATCTTGCAAGGGCTATGTGTGGAAAATACAGACTGGGAGAGAGATTCAAAAGGAGTTCCAAGTCACTTGAGGAGAATAAACCTTACTCCTGTGGCCAAAGGATGGTACGAGATAGTAAGGAGGTCTATTCTCCCTACTGGAAACGCCTCTTGGGTCACAATCAAACGAGCACTCTTGACATATTGCATCCTACATGGAGGTGAAATCAACCTCGCACAACTCATAGCCGACAGTATTCAAGATATGGCCAACAGTACAAGTAAATCAAGTGGTCTTGGACATCCAAGTACCATCCTTAGGCTATGCGACAAAGCGGGAGTGATCTTTGAAGATGAGGACACAGAAAAAGTGAAAAAAGGGAAAGGAATCACCAAGAAGAGTATGGAGGGAATGAATGAAGAAGAAGATCAAGAAGGGGTGGTAGCTCCCAGACAAAGGAGATCACAAAGAGAGGAAGGACGAAATCAAGCTCATGATGCCATAGACATGAGCCAGTTACAAAGATCAATTGAAGAACTATCTCAGCAACTCATGCAGGCTCAACAAGGTCAAAATCAGGGGGGCCAAGAGAAATATCTAAAGCCCCATCCAGAATTTAGAGAGCAATATTTGAAAGATAAAGAGGAACGAGAAGCTTGGCAGCGTCAAATGGAGGAGAAACAAGAAAGATGGCAACAACAAATGATGACTCAGCAGCAAGAATTTCAAGCACAGATTCTTGAAGGATATGTGTTCTTTTCTTATTCATTTCAATTGCTCTTAAATTTGATGCTTGCTTGGAGACAAGCAAGATTTAAGTTTGGTGTTGTGATGACAAGTCATCATATACCCATTTTTCAAGCTAATTTCACTTGTTTTATTAGTCTTTATGCACTTTCTTGCATCCTAAGTAAGTGATTTGGAGTGAAAATGCATAACCTCTTTAAATCAAACAACCACCATGAAATTAATGTTAACTCATGAGATTTAAGCTAATTTTAATTGAATTTTAATTGATTTATAAGCCTTGTGAATTTAGTGATACTTGGAGTGGTTGTTTTGGTTTATTGTAGGTGAAGAAAAGAATAAAAGAGAAAGCGTGGCCTAAGAAAGTGTGGCCAAAGGAGAAAAAGGCGTGGCTTATAATGGAGGAAGCAAGCATTGCCCTCCACAAGGGCACACTGCCCTCTAGGAGGGCAACATAAGGGAACAAAGCTTGAAAGGCAACTCTGCCCTGCCCACTACAAGGGCAGAGCACAAATCTGTGCCTTGGAATCAAGAAGAACAAAATGTTGCCCTGCCCTCCTCAAGGGCAGTATCGGGCCTTCATGGAAAATAAATCAAAGGAAAATGCCTACCAATGCTTGCCACAAGAGTTGAACACGGGACTATGAGGAAGCAAGGAATTAAGCTTCACTTTGGTACCAAGAAAGCCAAGGAAAATGGGTAGCGTGTGTAGCATCCAAGTTTCGAACACGGGGCTTCAAGGTGGAAACACTGCCCTGCCCTCCGCGAGGGCAGGGCAGCATTTTGTTGTGGCACAGCCAGCGCACCAATCTGGCGCACCAAAGCATCATTCGGCAGCACCAGCAGCGCACCAAGGCACCAATCTAGCGCACCAAATTTTTCTGCCCTGCCCTTCGCGAGGGCAGGGCAGCATCCTGCAGCGCACACCAACGCACCACGCCCGCATCATAGCCGCACGCACCAAATCCTACCCTGCCCTCCACAAGGGCAGGGCAGCCTCCTGGAAGCAACCTTTCATGGGCCAAAAATTGAATTAAAAATCCAATTTAATTCATTTCTTCACCAAATCAAAGCCCATCCATATCCCAAGATCCAAGAATAGAAAGTGTATAAATAGGAGCTAGTTTGATGTAATTAGGACTTTTACTTGGCTTTTGAATTTTGCACTTTCATTTTTGAGCTCTTGAACTTTCCCTTGGGAACTTGACTGAGATTTCAGAGAATTGGGGAGGAGAATTGATCTCTCTTCTTCCTCATTCTTGCTTGGGCACTTTTATTTTTCTTGTTTGAGTTTTGGGTGTGAAGAATTCAGGAAATTCTGTCTCAATCTCCATTCAAAATCTCTTTAATTCCTCTTCTGCATAATTAAGTTGAATTTCAGTTCCTTTACTGCTTCTTCTTTAATTTCTTGTCAATTGCTTGGTGGACTTGGATCTGGGAAGGCAATTGAGATCTAGACTTTGCTATCTAATCTCTTGAGTCCTGAGATCCCAAATTTCCTCGTTGGTTCTTCTGTGAACCCCTACTGCAGTTTAATTTCATTTTCTGTTTGAAATTTAGTTTATTCCAATTCATCTTCTACTTTATTAATTGTTGCAATCTACTTTCTCTTACTGGAATTCTGAATTCCCAACCCTTAATTCCCATTTTATATTCAAGCAATTTACATTTCTTGCCATTTAAGTTACTGCAATTTACATTTCTTGCACTTTAAGTTTCAGTCATTTAATTTCTTGTCCTTTAAGATTCAGCACTTTTACTTTCCCGTCCTTTAATTTACTGCAATTCTCCCCTCTCCCTTTACATTCCAAGCAATTTAGCTTCTGTTAAAGATAAACCACTCAACCAATACTTGATTCGCTTGACTAAATCAACCACTAAACTAAAATTGCTCAATCCTTCAATCCCTGTGGGATCGACCTCACTCATGTGAGTTATTATTACTTGATGCGACCCGGTACACTTGCCGGTGAGTTTTGTGTTGGATCGCTTTCCACACATCACAAGGCTTTGAGCATCAATGGATAGGAGGGCCTAAGGAAATCAAATCCAGGCCTAAGCGGCTAAATCAAGCTGTCCCTAACCATGTGCTTGTGTCATGAAGGCCCAAGTGAAAAGTTTGAGACTGAGTGGTTAAAGTCATGATCCAAAGCAAAAAGAGTGTGCTTAAGAGCTCTGGACACCTCTAACTGGGGACTCTAGCAAAGCTAAGTCACAATCTGAAAAGGTTCACCCAGTCATGTGTCTGTGGCATTTATGTATCCGGTGGTAATATTGGAAAACAAAATGCTTAGGGCCACGGCCAAGACTCATAAGTAGCTGTGTTCAAGAATCAACATACTTAACTAGGAAAGTAAATAACACTATCCGAAATTCTAAGTTCCTAGAGAAGCCAATTATTCTAAACTTCAAAGGAAAAAAATGAGATGACAAAACTGTTCAGAAGCAAAAAGCTACAAGTCCCGCTCATCTAATTATAATTAATATTCATTGATATTCTAGAATTTATAGTATATTCTCTTCTTTTTATCCTAATTGATTTTCAGTTGCTTGGGGACAAGCAACAATTTAAGTTTGGTGTTGTGATGAGCGGATAATTTATACGCTTTTTGGCATTGTTTTTAGGTAGTTTTTAGTAAGTTCAAGCTACTTTTAGGGATGTTTTCATTAGTTTTTATGTTAAATTCACATTTCTGGACTTTACTATGAGTTTATGTATTTTTCTGTGATTTCAGGTAATTTCTGGCTGAAATTGAGGGACTTGAGCAAAATTCTGAAAAAGGCTGACAAAAGGACTGCTGATGCTGTTGGAATCTGACCTCCCTGCACTCAAAATGGATTTTGTGGAGCTACAGAACTCCAATTGGCGCGCTCTCAACGGCGTTGGAAAGTAGCCATCCAGAGCTTTCCATCAATATATAATAGTCTATACTTTATTCGGAAATTGACGACGTAAATTGGCGTTGAACGCCAAGTACATGCTGCTGTCTGGAGTTAAACGCCAGAAACACGTCACAACCTGGAGTTGAACGCCCAAAACACGTTATAACTTGGCGTTCAACTCCAAGAGAATCCTCAGCTCGTGGATAGATCAAGCTCAGCCCAAGCATACACCAAGTGGGCCCCGGAAGTGGATTTATGCATCAATTACTTACTCATGTAAACCCTAGTAGCTAGTTTAGTATAAATAAGACTTTTTACTAGTGTACTAGTCGTCTTTTGACCACGTTTCATCTTTGGTCTCAGTTTTGTTTTATTCTTCATCTTAGGAGGCCATTGAGTACGTTTTAAGGGGCTGGCCATTCGGCCATGCCTGAACCTTTCACTTATGTATTTTCAACGGTGGAGTTTCTACACACCATAGATTAAGGGTGTGGAGCTCTGCTGTACCTCAAGTTTCAATACAATTATTATTACTTTCTATTCAATTCTCTTTTATTCTTATTCCAAGATATATGTTGCACAACACTTTGATGAATGTGATGATCCGTGACATTAATCATCATTCTCACCTATGAACGCGCGTGACTGACAACCACTTTCGTTCTACTCTAGGCCGGGCGCATATCTCTTAGATTCCCCAACAGAATCTTCGTGGTATAAGCTAGATAGATGGCGGCATTCATGGGGATCTGTAAAGTCTAACCTTGTCTGTGGTATTCCGAGTAGGATTCCGGGAATCTGGAAAGTCTAACCTTGTCTGTGGTATTCCGAGTAAGATTCCGGTATTGAATGACTATGACGAGCTTCAAACTCCTGAAGGCTGGGCGTGATGACAAACACAAAAGAATCAATAGATTCTACTCCAACCTGATTGAGAACCGACAGATGATTAGCGGTGCTGTGACAGAGCATTTGAACCATTTTCACTGAGAGGATGGGATGTAGCTATCAACAAGGGTGATGCCTCCAGACGATTAGCCGTGCAGTGACAACGTATAGGACCATTTTCCCGAGAGGATTGAAAGTAGTCATTGATGATGGTGATGCGCTACATACAGCTTGCCATGGAAAGGAGTAAGAAGGATTGGATGAATGTAATAAGAAAGTAGAGATAAGAAAGGATTCTAGCATCTCCACACGCCTATCTGAAATTCCCACTATTGATTTACATAAGTATTTCTATCCCTTTTTATTTTCTATTTATTATTAATTTTCGAAACCCATAACCATTTAATCTGCCTAACTGAGATTTACAAGGTGACTATAGCTTGCTTCATACCAACAATCTCTGTGGGATCGACCCTTACTCACGTAAGGTTTATTACTTGGACGACCCAGTACACTTGCTGGTTAGTTGAATGAGATTGTGAAAAGAAAGTGCTGAGTTAATGTTTTTATGCACATGCCAAAGAGCCATTATTGTTGATCACAATTTCGTCCACCAGTAATCATTATATATCTTATTCCAAACTTATGTGTGTGTGTATGTTTTGTTCCTATATATCGACGTTCCTTACATTATCATTTTGTGTATGTGTGAATGTCGGCACTCAATTTTGTTTATCTTTCCTTCAGAGGCTCCTAGTTATGTTATTGTTTTTCAAATATTAAGTATGTATCTTTTTCTTTAGGTGTCATAATGCTTCGTAATCATTGATTTATGACTTAAGTATAAAACTTTCTACGGTAGGGTGTTACATTTACCGTCCTTCAAACCGATCACAAGCATTCTCATATGCAAGTCAATCTACCAGGTGTCTCCTTCTTACTGGTCCAATGCTTATAGCGACACTAGCCATGGTTAGACATCACAGACCACGGATATATAGATTTGGTAAGCATTACCAGCTGCAGACTTCTAGAACTTATATGCAGATTACAAAGAGTATGTATTTGGATTTGGGAGTTGTGTGCGCAGACTCCCACAGTTCCGACATACTCATTACGTATGGCAACCATGTTAACCTTCTTGGTTAAAACTCTCTAAGAAGATTCCAAATGGACATTGAATCTAGAAAACACCAATAATAAGTAATAAGAATTTATTAACCAAACTCTCTGAATCAATGAAACAATATAAATTTGTTGCTATCAATTATAACCTAATAGCTTTATAAAACCACAAATGGATTGATAGACACCAAGAATGAAACTTATGTCTCAACTACTATTTTCATAATGCTCAAATATTCTAAGCAAATTTAGCACAAAATCAATATAATTTCAAATTGCATAGACCTTCCATTTTAAAGAGTTACTATTTGTAATAAGATTTTTCAGAAGATTTCTTATTAACATGCAGATCTTTTCTAGTTTCCAATGAACTGTTGCGTTCAAAATATAAAATACTGTTCAAAATTAACTCATAATTAAATCAACTGAACTTGTTTGTCTTGATCACTTCTAGTATATTTTCTGCAAACTCAAGAGAGAATAAGTTACCAAGTACAAGATATGCAGGATTGCTCCAACCGTAGCATTTTCTAGCAAATCGCCCTTCAAAACCAAACATATTATAATTCTGCATACTTACATTAGGGGATAAAATTAATGGGAAAAGCACATATAATTAATAATATGTAAGAGAGGGAAATCACCCAAGCTCCTGAACATAATCCACCAAATCCATCGCATTTGTTATTCCCATTATTTAATGATTCTGTAAGAATGGTAAACCAGATATCCTCTCCTCCTATCATTATGGTTCGAAACTGTTATCATTGTCAAAGGTTAACAGATTATCAAATTAATACATGCCAGATAATTAAATCTACTAATATATCAACATTTAGAACAAGTTTAAGAATTTGATCTGCCACCAGGCAGCCATTATTAAGACTTTGAATGGTAGGTTCATCAACATCATATAGCACCGAACCATGTGAGATATCCAAGTCTATATGCATTTGAAAATTCAGTAGCATTATTAACATGAAAAAACTCTAATACTATATTCATCACGAGGATAATTTACTAATAAATATATAGTAATTATAAGTATTAAAGATTTTTAAAGTAAGTCAATTCAATAATTATATTTCTATATGTATTAATATTTTATATGTAAATAATTTAATAAATAAAATTTATTAATTTTCATTCAATAAATAATATATATTGTTAATCTAACCAAATTATGAATGTCCTAATTTTAGATTCTATAAGTAAAAACAAGTTGAATTTAAATTACTCATAAAATGTATATCTTATTATTATATTCTTTTTTATATATAATATGCATTTCTAGTTTTAATAGAGGACACTACCATAGTTGATAAAATTCAAAAACTTGTTCTTTTATAGAAAAAATAAACAACAACAATAATCATAATTCATGATGGTATTTTGTTGAATATACCCACGTATTCCCAACCATTATTAGAACCCTCCTAATTTGTATGCTCTACGAAGAAAAATAATAAATCTCGTTACTCGTCACATGTATAAAATGTTGAAATAGGATCTTCAAAGAGCTAGTTGGTGACGTAGCCATTTCTCACCCCTCATCATAAGCCTTATAACCAATCATCGAAAATCATTGCTATTCTGACCGTCCTGCATGTTCCTCGCATCATTAAAAAGCTTCTTACCACAACATAAAACCATAATATTGGACAATCATCAAATTCTTCGTACCAATAGACAATATTGAATTGATTGCTCTCCTTAGACAAATGAGTGGGGAGCGTAAGGTCTACACTTTTGCTGAAGTATCTCAGCACAAAACCTATAATGATTGTTGGCTTATCATTGATGGCAAGGTACATAATAATCTAATTAATTCATGAATGCAAATTTGGTTGTTTGAATGAATTTTGATTTTGTTTGTGACCTTTGAATCTTGGTTTGCTGTTCTCATATTTATCTAAAATATTTTTCAGAAAATTTAGGTAGAATGGATTTATGCAATGTTGAGTTTAATTCGATGAGATGAACATTCTATCATTGTCATTCAATTTGTTGCATTTCTATCGGATGAACATCTTTCAGTTTTCCTAAACACTTTATCTTCGTAGATATTTTGAGATTGATTATTTTTGCTCGTCGTAACAACTAATTTCTTTTGGAATTGCCATTTATCAAAATGGTTCTTATAGTTAATTGAACAATAAGAAGGATAATGAAGACAATGTGATAATTCTTCTTCAATCGGAGCTTTTGAACACATTGATTATTAAAAAGGAATATACCAATGATTATATGTCGTCCTCCCTTTACGTAAGGTTTTTTTTCTTGGTTTTATATGAATTTTTGCATCAATTCATTTTGTCGTATACTGAAATTTTTTTCTTTCATAAAAAATTTTAAATGTTTAGATCATAAAGTTCTAATACGATATTATGAAATTACTTAATCTAAAAATATTAAACTAATAAAAAAATTACATAAATAATTATATATAATGCTCATTTTATAATTATTAATGGGTATCCAATTTTGCTTTGTCTCTATATTCAAGAAATCATAACTGGGTTGGCATTTTTATAATTCCCTACCAATATATAAACAATAACAACTAAAATATAATGAAATGAAATGAGTGTCACCTCTTTGTTAAAATATTCACGGAGTGCATTGAATAGAAAACAAGTTCCACATTATGTTTGATTGTTTGTGTGCATTTGATCATGTTGTTAGGCCTTGAGGCATTTTTATGATAATATTTTAATGCATGAGATAAATTTTTGTCATGACAAATTTGCAACTAGTTTGAAAAGTTGTCCTATACTACTAATCTCAACACAAAAAGCCAAATGTTTAGAAAGTCATTTTATGAAATGGTAGATTTTGGGAGTATCTTTGATTGTTCGAAGTCAGTTTGAACACCTTGTTTTACGCCAAGAATTTATAAAAGATTGTTAGTTCATAAATATTTATAATGTTTGAGATTAAATAAGATAATAGTTTGCCTCACTTCAAATAAAAAAAATTAACTATATACATGTTTAATATTTGACTAAAATATCTATATGCCTAATTGGTACTAAAAACAGAATAAGAATCTAATATAGATGTAATAACCATTTAGGAATATACATGTTTTAGAGTTTGCAAATGTGTTTTTGTCTATCATTTCTCAATAATTAATATTCGTTATACATATTAGTATCTTCATCATTTATGGCTAATTTAGTTAGTGATAGCTTGTTTCCCTAGTGACTTCCATCAATATGTTTTTTTCCATTTAATTTATAACAATTATCTTTGAAAATAGGTTTACGATGTCACGAAATTCTTAGATGATCACCCTGGTGGAGGTGATGTGGTTGTGTCTTCCACAGGTATTATGAAAATCTCTCAAATTAATGCACTTAATAATTTACATCACCCTTCATTGTCTCTCTATAGCTACTGTGATTATTTACAAGATGTTTGCATGCAAATCATATTTAATTTTGACTTTTGATAATAGAGTGCCATTTAATATTTGAAAGATTTTAGTTTTGATGAAATTATTTTTAAATGAATAAAATAATATTGGCAACCCGTAAGAATTAAAAAAAATATCGAATTAATAAAGTTTGTCAAATTATTAGAGTAAATATTTAAATTAGTTTCTAAAAAATTTTAAATGAGACATTTTGATCGCAATAAATTTTTCACTAAAAGTATTCGAAAATTACTTTCGTAAGACATATTAAGTTTTCAAATAAATCCCTAATAAATTTTATTATAAGATAATTAAATTTTGAAAAATATTACAATAAGATAAATTAATCTCCATTATAAATATAGAAAGGATTAATTTGTCCAATAAAAATAATTCTAAAGAACGTATAAACAACAAAAATTTACTGATATCAAACCATCCAATTTAAAATATTTTGGAACTAATTCAGATATTTATTCGTTAGCATTTTTAAGTAACTAACTTCATCTTTCTTTTATGTGTGAAAATAGTAATTTATCGTTTTTTATTAATCCAAATATCATATTGCATACAGCAAAAGATGCAACCGATGATTTTGAGGATGTTGGTCATAGTAAGAATGCAAGAAAAATGTTGAATGACTACTACATAGGAGACATTGATTTGTCCACCATGAAATCTGCTGGGGCTAAGTCTCCTCCATCTTCTAAACATGCTCAACCACCTCAATCGTCAACGAGGATATCATCATCATCATCAAACTTAACTGCCAAGATCCTCCAGTTTTTGATTCCCTTGATTATCTTGGGTTTGGCATTTGGTGTTCGTTTCTACAAGAAATCAGAATAAGCAATACTAAAATGGCACTTTGAATAGATATGGTTGAAAATAATATTTTTTGTTTTTAACTAAACGTGAAAGTTTTTCTTTTTATTTTCAACATTTGTTTTGAACTACAATTACCAGGAAGCAATATGTATGTATCATTCATGTTTTTTCACTGTCACTTTTCAGCTTCCTTATTTTCCAGTCTTACTCTGTTACTAATATGCTACTAGAATAGTCTACGTTGTCCACAGTTCTAGTAGTATGTACAAGATTTTAAGATGTATGTGTATATGTTTCTACTAGAATAAATATTGGATGTTTCCATATTTGAGTTTTAGATGTTTTTTGAAATCCAGCATCTTGGCATTATAGCAACGTTCTGATCTTAGTATCATATAATACAGTGCAACTATAGGTATCTATTAAATTCTTCTATTTTTTATTTATTTTAAAATTTAAATAAATAATTGCAATAAATTCATACATAGATTTGATGTTCTAAATACTTTGTCTTCGATATTTAAAATAATCAATTTGAAAATATATTAAATTAAATTTAAAATTCAAAATTATATCATCATAAAATTTAAAAATACATAATTATTATCAAAATCAAATATCACCAAAATTCTTATTTCAAAATGAATGTGTTTCTCCCATCTTTCGATTCATTTAATTTTATGGAAAAAAAGTTTATGGGATAAGTTTTGGATGCGTTTTAAAAATATTATATTTATTATTTTAGATATATTTTGAGAATATTTAAAATACTACATTAAATATCTACAATACATCCAAAACAAAACTATGCTTCAAAATATGTTTTAAATGATTTTAATGTGTCATTATTTTATTTTTGATGATGAAGATGACAAAAAATACGGTAAGTTGAAAAATAAAAATGAATAAATGAAAAGAATAAAACTAACCACTTTTTTTAAAAGAAGAGAGAAAAAAATATAACCTCCACAATGGGTGAAAAAAGAAGTTACATGATGTGTTCTATTTTTATACAAACTTATAATATGAATCTATTAAAAAATATTACACTTAATAAATTAAATTTAAAGATTGATTAATAGATGATTGTTAAAGGATGAATAACATTTCTCCATATAATAATGGCATAACATCTATTTTTTTTTTGATGCTCTAAGTCCAAAAAGAAATTCAAATTTTTTTAAGCTCTTTATTCAATAAATACATTGACAATTTAATGTTTAATGTGCCAATATAAAATTTATCAATTATATTAGGTGTACACTAAAATTAGTCATTAAAATTAGATATTAGTGTAGAATTCACATTAAAATACAAAATATACATTAAAAATGAGTTAAGCTATACATGTATTTTGTAACAATTAAAATTTTCTGTAATGACCCAGATTTTTGAAAAATCTAAATATAAATAAGTTATGATTTATTTTATTAAGTTTGAGATTTTTATTATTTTATTTTTAGAACATATTTTATTAAGAATAATTAAATTGATTTTTTGATAATTAAATTAATTAGAATTTTTATATAATTTTTATTATAATGAGATATTTTGAGAAAAGATAAGATAATGATCATCATCATCATCATCATCATCATCATCATCATCATCATCATCATCATCATCATCATCATCATCATCATCATCATCATCATCATCATCATTATTATTGATATTTTATTTTTAGCCGCTTTAATTAAAATAAGAATTTATTTAATAATATTATTATCGAGCTCAAAATCTGCCGGTATGAGTAAATATCAGTACTCTTCGGTGAACATAGCTTTGCTAATGTTTCATCATACACTACAAGAAAAAGCATTTTTTTCGACACCAAAAATCGACGGCTATTTCTGCCGTCGATATTTTTCGACAGTTAGCTGTCGATATTGTCAAAAAACATAATAAAAAATAAAATATTAAAATCGATAGTCAGGCCATCCATATTTTTATAATGAATTAACCTTAATACCATTATCGTCACACTGTCGACAAACGAGAAGCAGAAAATACTTTTATTTTAAAATCGACGAACACAACATCGATTTTAATATTTAAAATATCGATAACATTTACCATCGATAAATATAAACGATCTAGATTGCTTACTAAAATCAAATTAATGGTGTAGATTTAAGGTATAAAATAAACGTGCAGAGTGTTGCTTTTTTTTTAAATTAAAATCGACAAATTTGCCGTCAATTTTTATCACTAAAGTCACAAATAACCATGTCTACTTCCCGCGTCCAAAGTTTAGAACCCAATTACCCCAAATTTCTCATTTCATCCCCAAATTCCCCAATCACCAAAAACACAATTCCCCTTGTTCTACCCTAAATTCAGGGTTGCGCCACCGTTATTCTCCGCTGCTGTCATTTTCCTCTGTCAGGGTTACGCCGCCGTCGCTCTTCTTGCTCGAGCCGCTGCCACGATCTGTTCTTACTGTGCCTCTGTCGCTCCTCAAGTTGGCGCCACTGTCTCTCCTGTTGCTTGTGCTGCCGTCGCTCCTCCTACATTGGTCCTTCTCCGCTTTCTCTTACGCGTCTTTTCTCTCTCAATCGAATTCACAAGAACTTTTTCTGTAACTGTTACTGAATTTCTAGATTCCATTGTCTTGTTTCTCTTTTAGGTTAGATGAACTATACAGTTCAGAAATTTTTATTAACTTGGAATATTTGTGCTATGAGGATCATCAATTTAGAAAAACTAATAATGCACATTTTCTCATTCTTGTATATCTTCTTTATTTCTTTCAAGTTTATAGGTCAGTTCAATGTTGTTGTTGTTGTAGATGGGGCTAGGAGCACCTCTTTCAATACAATCGCTATCCAAAGCAGCTGATAATTATAGGATAGTGCACGTGGTATAAGTCGGTGAATGAGGCGCAGTTATTATGGGCTCTCAACATGACTTATAAGTTTTGGTAACAAAATGTTTGCTTAGTTTTTCTGTTTATTATCTTGATTTTAGGTGGTTTCATTTTAGATGTATGTGAATAATTACTTAGAATAGTGACAATTTTGTGCGAACTAGTGGAATCATGACCTTGTAAAATATAAGTTACCGAATTTGGTTTAAAGAAAACATTGAGCTAACCTTTTGGTCGCTAGTGTCCGGGTTTAGCTAGTGGCATGCTTGCTGATCTTTAATCTAGTCAAGTATTGTAAGAAAATGTGTAGCTAAGAATGCATGATTCACATTTGACTATTTCTAATTAGCTTATTTGGTGTAGGCTTAATGGCGCACGAAATTGTATTCACATTTTTGCAACTCCGCGCAACTAACCAGTAAGTACATTGGGTCGTCCAAGTAATAAACCTTACGCGAGTAAGGGTTGATCCCATAGAGATTGTTGACTTGAAGCAAGCTATGGTTATCCAGAAAATCTTAGTCAGGCGGATTCAAATGGTTATGAGGTTTTGATAATTAAAAGATGAATAAAACATAAAATAAAATAAAGATACTTATGTAATTCATTGGTGGAAATTTCAGATAAGCGTTTGGAGATGCTTTGTTGCTTCTGAACCTCTGCTTTCCTATTGTCTTCATCCAATCATGCGTGCTCCCTTCCATGGCAAGCTGTATGTTGGTGGATCACCATTGTCAATGGCTACCATCCGTCCTCTTAGTGAAAATGGTCCAGGTACGGTTTTTGCACGGCTAATCATCTGTCGATTTTTGCACACTGTCATTGCGCCCAACATTCGTGAGTTTGAAGCTCGTCACAGTCATCCCATCCCAGATCCTACTCGGAATACCACAGACAATGTTTAAACTTTCCGGATCTTAGGAATGCTGCCAATTGGTTCTAGCCTATACTACGAAGGTTCTAATCTTACGGATTTGAATGCTCTGTTGTCAGGAGAGGCGAGTCAAATCCATGGATCAGAGACCCAAGAGATTATACTCCGGTTGTCGTCCAATGACTACGTTGAATATCATGTAGACCGCTTGTGGTTGTCAGGCACGCGAATCTTGGCTAAGTGAGTAACGAAGATAGTGGGTGATTGTCATGGGTCACCCCTTCATTCTGACTTAACTGAATTAAGAACGAGGGTATATCTTGGAGAAGAAGTACGCGTGAATTGAAAGAGAAACAATAGTACTTGCATTAATTCATGAAGAACAGTAGAGCTCTGCACTTTAATCTATGGGTGTAGAAACTCCACCGTTGGAAAATACATAAGAGAGAAAGGTCTAGGCATGGCCGAATGGCCAGCCTCCCAAATGTGAAAAAATGGCATAAGCTAGGGATTACAAAAAATAAGTAACTGAGTGTAGATAGTGCAGAAATCTACTTCCGGGGCCCACTTTGTGTGTATTTGGGCTGAGCTTTGAAGCTTTCATGTGCATAGGTGATTCTTGGAGTTAAACGCTAGCTTGGATGCTGGTTTGGGCGTTTAACTCCAGTTCTGGTGCTAGTTCCGGCGTTTAAAGCTAGAAAAGGGTCTCTGGTGGGCATTTGGACGCCAGTTTGGGCCGTCAAATCTCAGGAAAAGTATGGACTATTATAAATTGCTGGAAAGCCCAAGATGTCTACTTTCCAACGCAATTGAGAGCGTTCCAATTGGGCTTCTGTAGCTCCAAAAATCTACTTCGAGTGCAGGAGGGTCAGAATCCAACAGCATCTACAGTCCTTTCTCAGTCTCTGAATCAGACTTTTGCTTAGGTCCCTCAATTTCAGCCAGAAAATACCTGAAATTACAAAAAAACACACAAACTCATATTAAAGTCTAGAAATGTGATTTTTGAATAAAAACTAATAAAAATATATTAAAAAGTAACTAAAACATACTAAAAACTACCTAAAAATAATGCCAAAAAGCATATAAATTATCCGCTCATCACAACACCAAACTTAAATTGTTGCTTGTCCCCAAACAACCAAAAACAAAATAGGATAAAAAGAAGAGAATACACAATAAATTTCAAAATATCAATGAAGCTTAGTTCTAATTAGATGAGCGGGAATAGTAGCTTTTTGCTTCTGAATAGTTTTGGCATCTCACTTTATCCTTTGAAGTTTAGAATGATTGGCATCCATAGGAACTCAGAATTCAGATAGTGTTATTGATTTTCCTAGTTTAGTATGTTGATTCTTGAACAAAACTACTTATGAGTCTTGGCCGTGACCTTAAGCATTTTGTTTTCCAGTATTACCACCGGATACATAAATGCCGCAGACACATAACTGGGTGAACCTTTTCAGATTGTGACTTAGCTTTGCTAGAGTCCTCAGTTAGAGGTGCCCAGAGTTCTTAAGCATACTCTTTTTGCTTTGGATCATGACTTTAACCACTCAGTCTCAAGCTTTTTACTTGGACCTTGATGACACAAGCACATGGTTAGGGACAACTTGATTTAGCCGCTTAGGCCATGATTTTATTTCTTTGGGCCCTCCTATCCACTGATGCTCAAAGCCTTGGATCCTCTTCACCCTTACCTTTTAGTTTAAAGGGTTACTGGCTTTTTGCTCTTGCCTTTTGGTTTAAAGAGCTATTGGCTTTTTCTGCTTGCTTTTTCTTTTTCTTTCTTTTTGTTTATTTTTCGCCATTTTTTTCGCAAGCTGTATTTTTCACTTCTTTTTCTTGCTTCAAGAATCAGTTTTATGATTTTTTAGATTATCAATAACATTTCTATTTTTTCATTATTCTTTCAAGAGCCAACAATTTTAACATTCATAAACCTCACTATAAAAAATATGCACTGTTCAAGCATTCATTCAGAAAACAAAAAGTATTGCCACCACATCAAAATAATTAAACTAATTTCAAGATAAAATTCAAAATTCATGTACTTCTTGTTCTTTTGGAAATAGAAACATTTTTCATTTAAGAAAGGTGAAAGATTCATGGAACATTCTTAGCTTTAAGACATAGACACTAAACACTAATGATCATGTAATGAAGACACAAACATAGTCAAAACATAAAGCATAGGAAACAAAAAATAGAAGAACAAATAACAAGAAAATTAAAGAACAGGTCCACCTTAGTGACGACGGCTAGTTCTTCCTCTTGAAGACCCTATGGAGTGCTTTAGCTCCTCAATATCTCTTCCTTGCCTTTGTTGCTCTGCTCTCATGGCTCTTTGGTCCTCTCTGATTTCATGGAGGATAATGGAGTGCTCTTGGTGCTCCATCCTTAGTTGCTCCATATTGGAGCTCAAATCTCCTAAAGAGGTGTTAAGTTGCTCCCAATAGTTGTGTGGAGGAAAATGCATCCCTTGAGGCATCTTAGGAATTTCTTGATGAGGAACTTCCTCATGCTCTTGTTGGGGTCCATGAGTGGGCTCTCTTGTTTGCTCCATCCTCTTTTTAGTTATGGGCTTGTCCTTTTCAATGTGGATGTCTTCCTCTATGGCAATTCCGGCTGAATTGCATAGGTGACAGATGAGATGAGGAAAGGCTAACCTTGCCAAAATGGAGGGCTTGTCAGCCACCTTGTATAGTTCTAGAGGTATGATTTCATGAACTTCTACTTTCTCTCCAATCATGATACTATGGATCATGACAGCCCGATCCACAGTTACTTCAGACCGATTGCTAGAAGGAATGATAGAGCGTTAGATGAACTCCAACCATCCTCTAGCCATGGGTTTGAGGTCAGGCCTTCTTAGTTGAACCGACTTGCCTTTGGAGTCTCTCTTCCATTGGGCTCCTTCCACACAGATGTCCATAAGGACTTGGTCCAACCTTTGATCAAAGTTGACTCTTCTAGTGAAAGTATGAGAATCTCCTCTCATTATTGGCATGTTGAATGCCAACCTCACAGTTTTCAGACTGAAATCCAAGTATTTTCCCCGAACCATTGTGAGCCAATTCTTTGGATTCGGGTTCATACTTTGATCATGGTTCTTAGTGATCCATGCATTAGCATAGAACTCTTGAACCATTAAGATTCTGACTTGTTGGATAGGGTTGGTGAGAGCTTTCCAACCTCTTCTTCACACTTCACGTTAGATCTCCGAATATTCACTCTTTTTGAGCATGAAAGGGACCTCGAGGATCACCTTTTTCTTGGCCACAACTTCATAGAAGTGGTCTTGATGGACCTTTGAGATGAATCTCTCCATCTCCCATGTCTCGGAGGTGGAAGCAACTGCCTTCCCTTTCCTCTTTCTAGAGGTTTCTCTGGCTGAAGGTGCCATTAATGGTTATGGAAAAACAAAAAGCAAAGCTTTTTCCTACACCAAACTTAAGAGGTTTTCTTGTCTTCGAGCAAAAGAAGAAAGAAGGGAGTAGAAGAAGAAGAAATAGAGGAGATGGGAGTGTATGAGTAGTTCGACTAAGGGGGTGAAGAAGTGTTTGTGATGTGTGAAATTGAGGGTGGTAAGGAGGGGTATTTATAGGGTAAGGGAGAGAGGTAATTCGTGTGAGAATGGGTGGGTTTGAGAGGGAAATATTTTGAATTTGAATGGTGAGGTAGGTGGGGTTTTATGTGGGGTTTTTGGGGAAGAGTGGATGGACGTGAGTGGTGGAGAGATTATAGGGAAGAGGGTAGGATTTGATAGGTGAATGGTATTTGGGGAAGAGTGTTATGGAAAGGTGTGAAGAGGAGAGAGAGTGAGTTTGGGTAGATGGGGGTCCTGTGGGGTCCACAGATCCTGAGGTGTCAAGGATTTCTCATCCTTGCACCTTTTTGGCATTTTAACGCCCTTCGTGTGCCATTCTGGCGTTTAACGCCAGCTCTGCTGCCTTTCCTGGCGTTAAATGCCAGTCTGGCTACCATTTCTGGTGTTTAACGCCCAGAATACTTCTTGGTGCGCGGAATTGCAATCACACTTTTGCAACTCTGCACAACTAACCAGCAAGTGCACTGGGTCGTCCAAGTATTACCTTACGTGAGTAAGGGTCGATCCCACGGAGATTGTCAGGAGATTAATAATAAAAATGATTTTGTTTGTGAAAAGTAAAAGAGCATGAAAAGAATGGTACTTGTTATTCAATAATAGAGAGCAGGTTGAGGTTTTGGAGTTGCTCTGTCTTCTGAATTTCTGCTTTCCTACTGTCTTCTTCTTCCAGAAATGCATGTCCCTTCCATGGCAGGCTGTATGTTAGTGGATCACCGTTGTCAATGGCTACCATCCGTCCTCTCGGTGAAAACAAGTTCTTTACGATTTCGTGCATGGCTAATCATCTGTCGGTTCTCACTTGTGTCGGAATAGGATACATTTATCCTTTTGCACACTATCACTGCGCCCAACATTTGCGAGTTTGAAGCTCGTCACAGTCATCCCATCCCTGATCCTACTCGGAATACCACAAACAAGGTTTAGACTTTCCAGATCTCAAGAATGCTGCCAATTGGTTCTAGCCTCTTCCACGAAGGTTCTGATCTCACGAGTTTGAGTGCTCTGTTGTCAGGAGATGCAGGTCAAACTCATGGATTAGAAACCCAAGAGATACGCACTCAAGCTGTCGCCCAATGACTACGTTGAGCTCATGTAGAACAGAAGTGGTTGTCAGGCACACGTTCATAAGTTAGGGAATGATGATAAGTGTCACGGATCATTACATTCTCCATGTTGAAATACGAGTGAGTATCTTAGAATAGAAACAAACGTGATTGAATAGAAAACAGCAGTAATTGCATTAATCCATTGAAATACAGCAGAGCTCCTCACTCCCACCTATAGGGTTTAGAGGTTCATACTGTAGAAGATAAAATAGGATTTGTCAAAATGTCATAAGTTGCAAAATAAATCTCTAAAAGTAATTTTATACTAAACTAGTAACCTAGGTTTACAGAGAATGAGTAACTAGATGTAGAGAGTGCAGAAAACCACTTTCGGAGCCCACTTGGTGAGTGTTTGGGCTGAGCTTCCTAGCTTTCACGTGCATGTACCGTTTCTGGAGTTAAACACCAGCTTGGATGCCAGTTTGGGCGTTTAACTCCAGCTTTGGTGCCAGTTCTGGCGTTTTACGCCAGAAAAGGGTCTATAGTGGGCGTTTAAACGCCGGTTTGGCCCATCAAATCTCAGGCAAAGTTTAGACTATCATATATTGCTGGAAAGCCCAAGATGTGTACTTTTCAACGCAATTAAAAGAGCACCAATTGGGTTTCTGTAGCTCTAGAAAATCCACTTCGAGTGCAGGAGGGTCAGAATCCAATAGCATCTGCAGTCCTTTTTCAGCCTCTGAATCAGATTTTTGCTCAGGTCCCTCAATTTCAGCCAGAAACTACCTAAAATTATAGAAAAACACACTAACTCATAGTAAAATCTAGAAATGTGATTTTTGCATAAAAATTAATAAAAATATCACAAAAAGTGACTAAAACCTGTTAAAAGTTACATGAGAACACTACCAAAAAGCATATAAAATATCCACTCATCATAACACCAAACTTAAATTATTGCTTGTCCCTGATGCAAGCAGAAATTGGCGAATTAAAAAATTATTAAAATATATATGTTGCAAGTATAGTTCTTAACTCGCCAGAAATCAACTTATCAATTTAGAAAGGTGTCACAGAAATTTAAAGTTAAAATACTGGGAGTATGAATCCCAGGTCGTCTCCCAACGAATTGCAGAAAAGTGTGCTATTTTATTAATCAGATGTTTTCAAAAAGGTTTGAGTTGAGTAAACAGGAAATTAAATTGGAGAATTTGAATAATGTGAATAAAAGCCTTGACTGGGAGTTGATTTGTTGGAAGCCCCATTATTGTTGAATTACTCTCTAGATTAATTGATAATTAAAGGTTATCCCATTTAGTTATCTCTTACTAGGTAAGTGAAAGTCAAACAAGTTAGAATGCTATGTCCGTTCACGAGTTGCAACCCACTTAATTAAAAGGGATTGGTATTAGTGACTATAGGGCAATCCAACAATAAACCCAATTACATTCTTTCTTTTAAGCCTTCCAACTCAAGGGTTCCTTTCAATCAACTCCCCATCAAGTTAGGGAACTACTTGCTCATTGTGAATGTAAAATTCATAACATATGAAAGGAAATTGAAGAAAGACATTGTAAATAAAAATCAAAATAATCAATTAAAAATAAATGTAATCCTTGTATTAAATAATCTTAAAAATATTCCAATGGTAAAATTAAGCAAAGCAAAGGACATGGAAGAGTAAAGCCAAGTAAAGAAAACGAACTGGAATGATGAAGTCTTGATGAGGTAATAACTCTTCTCAGTGTCCCAATGCAAAAAGTAGTAGAAAAAATAAAATCCTAAGGACTATGAATGTGTAGAGAGAAAAACCTAGAGGAGGAGTAAAAAATAGATCTAAAACTAAAACTGTGTAGAATGAATTGTTGTTCTGGTTTCTGCATGTTCTCTGGCTCTAGTCTGCTGTTCTGGGCTAAAAACTGGGTCAAAATAGGGTCTAAAATGGCCCCCAGCGAATTCTGTAGATTATGCAGATCGCGCACGTCACGCGATCGCGTCATCCATGCGGACATGTCATTCGCGTTTTCCCTGCCACGCGTTCGCATCGTCCACTGGTGGACGAAATCGTGATCACTGTTCTTTAAGTTGTATGAAATCATTATTGTGGCACCAGTTGTTATCACAACTTCGTTCAACTAACCAGCAAGTGTACTGGGTCGTCCAAGTAATAAACCTTACGTGAGTAAGGGTCGATCCCACAGAGATTGTTGGTATGAAGCAAGCTATGGTCACCTTGCAAATCTCAGTCAGGCAGATTAAAGGGTAATTGTGATTATTGGAATAAATAATAAAAAGGAATAATAAAAGGGATAGAATACTTATGCAGATTCATTGGTGGGAATTTCAGATAAGCGGATGGAGATGCTGTAAAGCCCAGGGACGCCTGCTCTCCTACTGCTTCTACTCAATCCTTCTTACTCCTTTCCATGGCAAGCTTTGTATAGGGGTTCACCATCAACTGTGGCTACTTTCATCCTCTCGGGAAAATGGTCCTATGCGGTTGTCAGTCGCACGGCTAATCGTCTGGAGGCATCACCCATGGCTGATGGCTACATCCCATCCTCGCAGTGAAAACTAATGCTCACGCACTCTGTCACAGTACGGCTAATCACCGGTTGGTTCCCGCTCCTACTGGAATAGAATCCCTTGATTCTTTTGCGTCTGTCACTAACGCCCAGCAGGTTACAAGTTTGAAGCACGTCACAGTCATTCATTACCGGAATCCTACTAGGAATACCACAGACAAGGTTAGACTTTCCGGATTCCCAGGATCCTACTCGGAATACCACAGACAAGGTGAAACTTTCCGGATCCTCATAAATTCCGCCATCTATCTAGCTTATACCACGAAGATTCTGTTGGGGAATCTAAGAGATACACATTCAAGCTCTGTTGCATGTAGAACGGAAGTGGTTGTCAATCACGCGCGTTCATAAGTGAGAATGATAATGAGGGTAATCTGACTCATAACATTCATCATGTTCTTGGGTACGAATGAATATCTTGGAATAAGAATAAGAGAGATTTGAATAAAAGATAATAGAATTTCATTAATACTTGAGGTACAGCAGAGCTCCACACCCTTAATCTATGGTGTGCAGAAACTCCACCGTTGAAAATACATAAGTAAAAGAGGTTCAGGCATGGCCGAATGGCCAGCCCCCCTAACGTGATCAATGATCTCCTAAGATGAAGAATAAAACAAAACTGAGACCAAAGATGAACGTGGTCAAAAGACATCTAATACAATAGATAAATGTTCTATATATACTTAGACTAGCTCCTAGGGTTTACATGAGTAAGTAATTGATGCATAAATCCACTTCCGGGGCCCACTTGGTGTATGCTTGGGCTGAGCTTGATTAATCCACGAGCTGAGGCTTCTCTTGGAGTTGAACTTCGAGTTATGACGTGTTTTGGGCGTTTAACTCCGGATCATGACGTTTTTCTGGCGTTTAACTCCAGACAGCAGCTTGTACTTGGCGTTCAACGCCAAGTTACGTCGTCATTCTTCGAATAAGGTATGGACTGTTATATATTGCTGGAAAGCTCTGGATGTCTACTTTCCAACGCCGTTGAGAGCGCGCCAATTTGAGTTCTGTAGCTCCAGAAAATCCATTTCGAGTGCAGGGAGGTCAGATTCCAACAGCATCAGCAGTCCTTTTGTCAGCCTTCTTCAGAGTTTTGCTCAAATCCCTCAATTTCAGTCAGAATTTACCTGAAATCACAGAAAAACACACAAACTCATAGTAAAGTCCAGAAATGTGAATTTAACATAAAAACTAATGAAAACATCCCTAAAAGTAGCTCAAACTTACTAAAAACTATATAAAAACAATGCCAAAAAGCGTATAAATTATCCGCTCATCACAACACCAAACTTAAATTGTTGCTTGTCCCCAAGCAACTGAAAATCAAATAGGATAAAAGAAGAGAATATACTATAAAGTTCAAAATATCAATGAATATTAATTTAATTATATAGCGGGACTTGTAGCTTTTTGCTTCTGAACAGTTTTGGCATCTCACTTTTTCCTTTGTAGTTCAGAGTGATTGGCGTCTTTGGGAACTTAGAATTTGGGATAGTGTTATTGACTTTCCTAGTTAAGCATGTTGATTCTTGAACACAGCTACTTATGAGTCTTGGCTGTGGCCCTAAGCACTTTGTCTTCCAGTATTACCACCGGATACACAAATGCCACAGACACATAACTGGGTGAACCTTTTCAGATTGTGACTCAGCTTTGCTAGAGTCCCCAGTTAGTGGTGTCCAGAGCTCTTAAGCACACTCTTTTGCTTTGGATCACGACTTTAACCACTCAGTCTCAAGCTTTTCACTTGGACCTTCATGACACAAGCACATGGTTAGGGACAGCTTGATTTAGCCGCTTAGGCCTGGATTTTATTTCCTTGGGCCCTCCTATCCATTGATGCTCAAAGCCTTGGATCCTTGCTTCCCTTGCCTTTTGGTTTTAAGGGCTATTGGCTTTTTCTACTTTGCTTTTTCTTTTTCTTACTATTTTTTTTTCGCCATTTTTTTTCACTGCTTTTTCTTGCTTCAAGAATCAATTTCATGATTTTTCAGATTATCAATAACATTTCTCTTTGTTCATCATTCTTTCAAGAACCAACAATTTTAACACTCATAAACAACAATATCAAAAGACATATGCACTGTTCAATCATTCATTCAGAAAACAAAAAGTATTGTCACCACATCAATATAATTAAATTAAATTCAAGGATGAATTCGAAATTCATGTACTTCTTGTTCTTTTGAATTAAAAAATTTTTCTTTTAAGAGAGGTGAAGGATTCATGGAATTATTCATAATCTTTAAGGCATGGTTACATACTAATGATCATGAAGTAAAGACACAAAACATAATTTAAACATAATATTAAAAACCGAAAACAGAAAGAAAATAAAGAACCTGGAATGAATCCACCTTTAGTGGCGTCTTCTTCTTGAAGGACCAATGATGTTCTTCAACTCTTCTATGTCCCTTCCTTGCCTTTGTTGCTCCTCCCTCATTGCTCTTTGATCTTCTCTTATTTCTTGGAGAATGATGGAGTGCTCATGATGTTCCACCCTTAATTGCTTCCAATATTTGTGTGGAGGACAACTTATCCCCTGAGGTATTTCAGGGATCTCTTGATTTGCAGCCACATGTTCTAACCAACTGAGCTATTCCAGCTTATATATAAGTCTTTCCATCTCCCAAGACTCAGAGGTGGAAGCTTTTGTCTTTCCTTTGAGGTTTCTCTGGCCTTAGGTGCCATTAATGGTAATGGAAAAGCAAAAAGCTATGCTTTTACCACACCAAACTTTAAAATATTGCTCGCCCTCGAGCAAGAAAAGAAAGAAGAGAAGAAGAAGAAGAAGATGGAGGTGAGTGAGGGGAGATGGATTCGGCTACATGGGTGGGGTTGGGTGGGAAAGAGAATTTGAATTTTATGAGGGTAGGTGGGGTTTATGGGGAAGAGGAGGTAGATGTAGGTGGTGAATGAAAAACAGAAGGGATGACCATGAATGGAAAGAGAGAGGGCGAGGTAGGTGGGGATCCTGTGAGGTCCACAGATCCTGAGGTGAAAAGAAATACCATTCCTTCACCATATAGGCATGTAAATTGCCTCCATGCATCATTCTGGCGTTCAAACGCCCATTGGTGCATGTTCTGGGCGTTAAACGCCCATGTAATGCATGTTTCTGGCGTTGAACGCCAGTTTCATGCTTGTTACTGGCGTTCAGCGCCAGTTTGTCCTCTCTGTGCACCTTCCTGGCGTTTAACGCCAGGTTGTTGCTTGTTTCTGGCGTTCAGCGCCAGAATGGTGCTCTGTTCTGGCGTTGAACGCCAGCCAGATGCATCTTACTGGCGTTAAACGCCAGCCCGTGCGTCCTCCAGGGTGAAAAATTTTTTTCTTCTGTTTTTGACTCTGTTTTTAATTTTTTTGATTTTTTCGTGACTCCTCATGATCATGTACCTAATTAAACACAAAAATAACAAAGAAAAAAAATAAAATAAAATTAGATAAATAAAATTGGGTTGCCTCCCAACAAGCGCTTCTTTAATGTCAATAGCTTGACAGTGGCTCTCATGGAGCCACAAGGTGATCAGGTCAATGTTGTATAGTCCCAACACCAAACTTAGAGTTTGGATATGGGGTCTTAACACCAAACTTAGAGTTTGGTTGTGGCCTCACAACACCAAACTTAGAGTTTGACTATGTGGGCTCTTCTTGACTCTGAACCGAGAGAAGTTCTTCATGCTTACTCTCTTCTGTCACAGAGGGATGGCCATGTGCCTTAAACACAAGGTAGGCCCCATTCAATTGAAGGACTAACTCACCTCTGTTGACATCTATCACAGCTTCTGCTGTGGCTAGGAAAGGTCTTCCTAGGATGATGGACTCATCATCTTCCTTCCTAGTGTCTAGGATTATGAAATCAGCAGGGATGTAAAGGCCTTCAACCTTTACTAACACGTCCTCTACTGTCCCATAAGCTTGTCTTATTGACTTATCTGCCAATTGTAATGAGAACAAGGCAGGTTGTACCTCAATGATCCCCAGCTTCTCCATTACAGAGAGTGGCATAAGATTTATCCCTGATCCCAGATCACATAGAGCTTTTTCAAAGCTCATGGTGCCAATTGTACAAGGTATTAAGAATTTGCCAGGATCTTGTTTCTTTTGAGGTAGAGTTTCCTGAATCCAAGTATCTAGTTCATTAATGAGCAAGGGAGGTTCACTTTCCCAAGTCTCATTACCAAACAGCTTGGCATTCAGGTTCATGACAGCTCCTAAGTATTGAGCAACTTGCTCTCCAGTCACATCTTCATCCTCTTCAGAGGAAGAATAGTCTTCAGAGCTCATGAATGGCAGAAGGAGATTTAATGGAATCTCTATGGTCTCTGTATGAGCCTCAGATTCCTTAGGATCCTTAATAGGAAACTCCTTCCTGCTTGAAGGACGTCCCAGGAGGTCCTCCTCACTAGGATTTTCGTCCTCCTCCTCCCTAGTGCATTCGGCCACTTTGATCAAATCAATGGCCTTGCACTCTCCTTTTGGATTCTCTTCTGTATTGTTTGGGAGAATATTGGGAGGAGTTTCAATGACTTTCTTACTCAGCTGGCCCACTTGTGCCTCCAAATTTCTAATGGAGGATCTTGTTTCATTCATGAAACTGAAAGTGGCCTTTGACAGATCAGAGACAATATTGGCTAAGTTAGAAGTGTTTTGTTCAGAATTCTCTGTCTGTTGCTGAGAAGATGATGGATATGGCTTACTATTACTCAGCCTATTGCGTCCACCATTGTTAAAGCCTTGTTGAGGCTTTTGTTGATCCTTCCAGGAGAAATTTGGATGATTTCTCCATGATGGGTTATAGGTGTTTCCATAAGGTTCACCCATGTAATTAACCTCTGCCATGGCAGGGTTCTCAGGATTATAAGCTTCTTCAGAAGCTGCCTCTCTAGTACTGTTGGATACATGTTGCAATCCATTCAGATTTTGAGAGATCATGTTGACCTATTGAGTCAACACTCTGTTCTGAGCCAATATGGCATTCAGAGCATCAATTTCAGGAACTCCTTTCTTCTGAGGTATCCCATTATTCACGGAATTCCTCTCAGAGATGTACATAAACTGGTTGTTTGCAACCATGTCAATGAGTTCTTGAGCCTCTTCAGGCGTTTTCTTCAGGTGAATAGATCCACCTGCAGAATGGTCCAATGACATTTTCAAAAATTCAGAGAGACCATAATAGAATATATCTAATAGGGTCCATTCTGAGAACATGTCAGATGGACATCTTTTGGTCAGCTGCTTGTATCTTTCCCAAGCTTCATAGAGGGTTTCACCATCTTTTTGTTTGAAGGTTTGAACATCCACTCTCAGCTTGCTCAGCTTTTGAGGAGGAAAGAATTTATCTAAGAAGGCAGTGACTAGCTTATCCCAAGAGTCCAGGCTATCCTTAGGTTGTGAATCCAACCATATTCTAGCTCTGTCTCTTACAGCAAAAGGGAAAAGCATGAGTCTGTAGACTTCAGGATCAACTCCATTCGTCTTTACAGTCTCACAGATCTGCAAGAACTCAGTTAAAAACTGATAAGGATCTTCAGATGGAAGTCCATAAAACTTGCAGTTTTGTTGCATCAAGGCAACTAGTTGAGGCTTAAGCTCAAAGTTATTGGCTCCAATGGCAGGAATGGAGATGCTTCTTCCATCAAACTTGGACGTTGGCTTTGTGAAGTCACCAAGCATTCTCCTTGCATTATTATTATTATTATTTTCGGCTGCCATCTCCTTCTCTTGTTCGAAAATTTCTGAAAGGTTGTTTCTGGATTGTTGTGATTTAGCTTCTCTTAATTTTCTCTTCAGAGTCCTTTCAGGTTCTGGATCAACTTCAACAAGAGTGCCTTTTTCCCTGTTCCTGCTCATATGAAAGAGAAGAAAACAAGAAAAGAAAGAGGAATCCTCTATGTCACAGTATAGAGATTCCCTTATGTTAGTAGAAGAAGAAAGGGGTAGAAGAATCCAAATACAAGGGATATAAGAAGTTCGGATTCTTAGATGAAGAGAGATGAAGAGAAGTGTTAGTAATTAAATAATTAAATAGAAGAAGAGAGGAGAGGGAGAGGATTTTCGAAAATAATTTTTGAAAATAGGTTAGTGATTTTCGAAAATTAAAGACAAAATATAATTAAAATTAAAATTTAAAACAAAAAGAATTTTTGAAAAAGAGAGGGAGAATTTTCGAAAATTAGAGAGGGAAAAGTAGTTAGATGGTTTTGAGAAAGATAAGAAACAAACAAAAAGTTAGTTAGTTGATTTGAAAAAGATTTGAAATCAAATTTTTGAAAAAGATAAGAAGATAAGAAGTTAGATAAGATATTTTGAAATCAAATTTTGAAAAGATAAAATTTTTGAAAAGATAAGATAAAAGATAAAAAGATTTAAAATTTAAAATTACTTACTTCACTAACAAGAAACTACAAGATAGGATTCTAGAATTTAAAGATTGAACCTTTCTTAACAAGAAAGTAACAAACTTCAAATTTTTGAACCAATCACATTAATTGTTAGCTTAATTTTCGAAAATTTGATAAAAAGATAAGAAAAAGATTTTAAAAATATTTTGAAAAATAATTTTGAAATTTTCGAAAATGATAAAAAAATGAAAAGATATGATTTTGAAAAAAAGATTTTGAAAGATAAGATTTTTAAAATTGAAATTTTGACTTGACTTGTAAGAAACAACTAATTTTAAAAATTTTTGACCAAGTCAACCCAAAATTTCGAAAATTTGGAGGAAAATAAGGAAAAGATATTTTTTGATTTTTTTGAATTTTTAATTATGAAAGAGAAAAACAACAAAAATATTCAATGCATGAAATTTTTAGATCAAAACAATGAATGCATGCAAGAATGCTATGAATGTCAAGATGAACACCAAGAACACTTTGAAGATCATGATGAACATCAAGAACATAATTTTGAAAAATTTTTGATGCAAAGAAAACATGCAAGACACCAAACTTAGAAATCTTTAATGCATGAAAAATATGAATGCAAAAATGCACATGAAAAACAACAAAAGACACAAAACAAGAAATCATCAAGATCAAACAAGAAGACTTGTCAAGAACAACTTGAAGATCATGAAGAACACCATGAATGCATGAATTTTCGAAAAATGCAAGAAAATTTTTAAAGCATGCAATTGACACCAAACTTTAAAATTAACACAAGACTCAAACAAGAAACACAAAATATTTTGATTTTATGATTTTCTAATTTTTTTGTATTTTATTGATTTTTCGAAAAACATTTTTGAAAAACGAAAAATAAAAGAAAAATTTTGAAAAAGATTTTTGAAAAGAAAATTACCTAATATGAGCAACAAGATGAACCGTCAGTTGTCCATACTCGAACAATCCCGGCAACGGCGCCAAAAACTTGGTGGACGAAATCGTGATCACTGTTCTTTAAGTTGTATGAAATCATTATTGTGGCACCAGTTGTTATCACAACTTCGTTCAACTAACCAGCAAGTGTACTGGGTCGTCCAAGTAATAAACCTTACGTGAGTAAGGGTCGATCCCACAGAGATTGTTGGTATGAAGCAAGCTACGGTCACCTTGCAAATCTCAGTCAAGCAGATTAAAGGGTAATTGTGATATTGAATAAATAATAAAAAGGAATAATAAAAGGGATAGAATACTTATGCAGATTCATTGGTGGAATTTCAGATAAGCGATGGAGATGCTGTAAAGCCAGGGACGACTGCTCTCCTACTGCTTCTACTCAATCCTTCTTACTCCTTTCCATGGCAAGCTTTGTATAGGGGTTCACCATCAACTGTGGCTACTTTCATCCTCTCGGGAAAATGGTCCTATGCGGTTGTCAGTCGCACGGCTAATCGTCTGGAGGCATCACCCATGGCTGATGGCTACATCCCATCCTTGCAGTGAAAACTAATGCTCACGCACTCTGTCACAGTACGGCTAATCACCGGTTGGTTCCCGCTCCTACTGGAATAGAATCCCTTGATTCTTTTGCGTCTGTCACTAACGCCAGCAGGTTACAAGTTTGAAGCACGTCACAGTCATTCATTACCGGAATCCTACTAGGAATACCACAGACAAGGTTAGACTTTCCGGATTCCCAGGATCCTACTCGGAATACCACAGACAAGGTGAAACTTTCCGGATCCTCATAAATGCCGCCATCTATCTAGCTTATACCACGAAGATTCTGTTGGGGAATCTAAGAGATACACATTCAAGCTCTGTTGCATGTAGAACGGAAGTGGTTGTCAATCACGCGCGTTCATAAGTGAGAATGATAATGAGGGTAATCTGACTCATAACATTCATCATGTTCTTGGGTACGAATGAATATCTTGGAATAAGAATAAGAGAGATTTGAATAAAAGATAATAGAATTTCATTAATACTTGAGGTACAGCAGAGCTCCACACCCTTAATCTATGTGTGCAGAAACTCCACCGTTGAAAATACATAAGTAAAAGAGGTTCAGGCATGGCCGAATGGCCAGCCCCCCTAACGTGATCAATGATCTCCTAAGATGAAGAATAAAACAAAACTGAGACCAAAGATGAACGTGGTCAAAAGACATCTAATACAATAGATAAATGTTCTATATATACTTAGACTAGCTCCTAGGTTTACATGAGTAAGTAATTGATGCATAAATCCACTTCCGAGGCCCACTTGGTGTATGCTTGGGCTGAGCTTGATTAATCCACGAGCTGAGGCTTCTCTTGGAGTTGAACTTCGAGTTATGACGTGTTTTGGGCGTTTAACTCCGGATCATGACGTTTTTCTGGCGTTTAACTCCAGACAGCAGCTTGTACTTGGGGTTCAACGCCAAGTTACGTCGTCATTCTTCGAATAAAGTATAGACTATTATATATTGCTGGAAAGCTCTGGATGTCTACTTTTCAACGCCGTTGAGAGGGCGCCAATTGGAGTTCTATAGCTCCAGAAATCCATTTCGAGTGCAGGGAGGTCAGATTCCAATAGCATCAGCAGTCCTTTTGTCAGCCTTCTTCAGAGTTTGCTCAAATCCCTCAATTTCAGTCAGAATTTACCTGAAATCACAGAAAAACACACAAACTCATAGTAAAGTCCAGAAATGTGAATTTAACATAAAAACTAATGAAAACATCCCTAAAAGTAGCTCAAACTTACTAAAAACTATATAAAAACATTGCCAAAAGCGTATAAATTATCCGTCATCACAACACCAAACTTAAATTGTTGCTTGTCCCCAAGCAACTGAAAATCAAATAGGATAAAAGAAGAGAATATACTATAAAGTTCAAAATATCAATGAATATTAATTTAATTACATGAGCGGGACTTGTAGCTTTTTGCTTCTGAACAGTTTTGGCATCTCACTTTTTCCTTTGTAGTTCAGAGTGATTGGCGTCTCTGGGAACTTAGAATTTGGGATAGTGTTATTGACTTTCCTAGTTAAGCATGTTGATTCTTGAACACAGCTACTTATGAGTCTTGGCTGTGGCCCTAAGCACTTTGTCTTCCAGTATTACCACCGGATACACAATGCCACAGACACATAACTGGGTGAACCTTTTCAGATGTGACTCAGCTTGCTAGAGTCCCCAGTTAGTGGTGTCCAGAGCTCTTAAGCACACTCTTTTGCTTTGGATCACGACTTTAACCACTCAGTCTCAAGCTTTCACTTGACCTTCATGACACAAGCACATGGTTAGGGACAGCTTGATTAGCCGCTTAGGCCTGGATTTTATTTCCTTGGGCCTCCTATCCATTGATGCTCAAAGCCTTGGATCCTTGCTACCCTTGCCTTTTGGTTTTAAGGGCTATTGGCTTTTTCTGCTTTGCTTTTTCTTTTTCTTACTATTTTTTTTCGCCATTTTTTTTCACTGCTTTTTCTGCTTCAAGAATCAATTTCATGATTTTTCAGATTATCAATAACATTTCTCTTTGTTCATCATTCTTTCAAGAACCAACAATTTTAACACTCATAAACAACATATCAAAAGACATATGCACTGTTCAATCATTCATTCAGAAAACAAAAAGTATTGTCACCACATCAATATAATTAAATTAAATTCAAGGATGAATTCGAAATTCATGTACTTCTTGTTCTTTTGAATTAAACATTTTTCTTTTAAGAGAGGTGAAGGATTCATGGAATTATTCATAATCTTTAAGGCATGGTTACATACTAATGATCATGAAGTAAAGACACATAACATAATTTAAACATAATATTAAAAACCGAAAACAGAAAGAAAATAAAGAACCAGGAATGAATCCACCTTTAGTGGCGTCTTCTTCTTGAAGGACCAATGATGTTCTTCACTCTTCTATGTCCCTTCCTTGCCTTTGTTGCTCCTCCCTCATTGCTCTTTGATCTTCTCTTATTTCTTGGAGAATGATGGAGTGCTCATGATGTTCCACCCTTAATTGCTTCCAATATTTGTGTGGAGGACAACTTATCCCCTGAGGTATTTCAGGGATCTCTTGATTTGCAGCCACATGTTCTAACAACTGAGCTATTCCAGCTTATATATAAGTCTTTCCATCTCCCAAGACTCAGAGGTGGAAGCTTTTGTCTTTCCTTTGAGGTTTCTCTGGCCTTAGTGCCATTAATGGTAATGGAAAAGCAAAAAGCTATGCTTTTACCACACCAAACTTTAAAATATTGCTCGCCCATCGAGCAAAAAAGAAAGAAGAGAGAAGAAGAAGAAGATGGAGGTGAGGAGGGGAGATGGATTCGGCTACATGGGTGGGGTTGGTGGGAAAGAGAATTTGAATTTTATGAGGGTAGGTAGGGTTTATGGGGAAGAGGAGGTAGATGTAGGTGGTGAATGAAAACAGAAGGGATGACCATGAATGGAAAGAGAGAGGGCGAGGTAGGTGGGGATCCTGTGAGTCCACAGATCCTGAGGGAAAAGAAATACCATTCCTTCACCATATAGGCATGTAAATTGCCTCCATGCATCATTCTGGCATTCAAACGCCCATTGGTGCATGTTCTGGGCGTTAAACGCCCATGTAATGGCATGTTTCTGCGTTGAACGCCAGTTTCATGCTTGTTACTGGCGTTCAGCGCCAGTTTGTCCTCTCTGTGCACCTTCCTGGCGCTTTAACGCCAGGTTTTTGCTTGTTTCTGGCGTTCAGCGCAGAATGGTGCTCTGTTCTGGGTTTTTGAACGCCAGCCAGAATGCATCTTACTGGCGTTAAA